>NC_086447.1:3792134-3872830 GCF_028390025.1 Pseudophryne corroboree | reverse complement strand
GGCTGCCTGGTGTATATTACAGTGCTAGGACTGGCCGGGGACTGCCTGGTGTATATTACAGTGCTAGGACTGGCCGGGGGCTGCCTGGTGTATATTACAGTGCTAGGACTGGCCGGGAGGTGCCTGGTGTATATTACAGTGCTAGGACTGGCCGGGGGCTGCCTGGTGTATATTACAGTGCTAGGACTGGCCGGGGACTGCCTGGTGTATATTACAGTGCTAGGACTGGTCAGGGACTGTCTGGTGTATATTACAGTGCTAGGACTGGCCGAGAGGTGTCTGGTGTATATTACAGTGCTAGGACTGGTCGGGGGGTGCCTGGTGTATATTACAGTGCTAGGACTGTCCGGGAGGTGTCTGGTGTATATTACAGTGCTAGAACTGGCAGGGAGGTGCCTGGTGTATAATACAGTACTAGGACTGGCCGGGGACTGCCTGGTGTATATTACAGTGCTAGGACTGGCCAGGGACTGTCTGGTGTATATTACAGTGCTAGGACTGGCCGGGGACTGCCTGGTGTATATTACAGTGTTAGGACTGGCCGGGAGCTGCCTGGTGTATATTACAGTGCTAGGACTGGCCGGGGACTGTCTGGTGTATATTACAGTGCTAGGACTGGCCGTGGACTATCTGGTGTATATTACAGTGCTAGGACTGGCCGGGAGGTGTCTGGTGTATATTACAGTGCTAGGACTGGCCGGGAGCTGCCTGGTGTATATTACAGTGCTAGGACTGGCCGGGGGCTGCCTGGTGTATATTACAGTGCTAGGACTGGCCGGGAGGTGCCTGGTGTATAATACAGTGCTAGTACTGGCCGGGGACTGCCTGGTGTATATTACAGTGCTAGGACTGGCCGGGGGCTGTCTGGTGTATATTACAGTGCTAGGACTGGCCGGGAGGTGTCTGCTGTATATTACAGTGCTAGGACTGGCCGGGGGCTGCCTGGTGTATATTACAGTGCTAGGACTGGCCGGGGGCTACCTGGTGTATATTACAGTGCTAGTACTGGCCGGGAGCTGCCTGGTGTATATTACAGTGCTAGGACTGGCCGGGGACTGCCTGGTGTATATTACAGTGCTAGGACTGGCCGGGGGGTGCCTGGTGTATATTACAGTGCTAGGACTGGCCGGGAGCTGCCTGGTGTATATTACAGTGCTAGGACTGGCCGGGAGGTGTCTGGTGTATATTACAGTGCTAGGACTGGCCGGGGACTGCCTGGTGTATATTACAGTGCTAGGACTGGCCGGGAGGTGTCTGGTATATATTACAGTGCTAGGACTGGCCGGGGGCTGCCTGGTGTATATTACAGTGATAGGACTGGCCGGGGGCTGCCTGGTGTATATTACAGTGCTAGTACTGGCCGGGAGCTGCCTGGTGTATATTACAGTGCTAGGACTGGCCGGGGACTGCCTGGTGTATATTACAGTGCTAGGACTGGCCGGGGGGTGCCTGGTGTATATTACAGTGCTAGGACTGGCCGGGAGCTGCCTGGTGTATATTACAGTGCTAGGACTGGCCGGGAGGTGTCTGGTGTATATTACAGTGCTAGGACTGGCCGGGGGCTGCCTGGTGTATATTACAGTGCTAGGACTGGCCGGGAGGTGTCTGGTGTATATTACAGTGCTAGGACTGGCCGGGAGCTGCCTGGTGTATATTACAGTGCTAGGACTGGCCGGGAGGTGTCTGGTGTATATTACAGTGCTAGGACTGGCCGGGAGGTGTCTGGTGTATATTACAGTGCTAGGACTGGTCGGGGGGTGCCTGGTGTATATTACAGTGCTAGGACTGGCCGGGAGGTGCCTGGTGTATATTACAGTGGTAGGACTGGCCGGGAGGTGCCTGGTGTATATTACAGTGCTAGGACTGGCCGGGAGGTGCCTGGTGTATATTACAGTGCTAGGACTGGCCGGGAGGTGCCTGGTGTATATTACAGTGCTAGGACTGGCCGGGGACTGTCTGGTGTATATTACAGTGCTAGGACTGGCCGGGGGATGCCTGGTGTATATTACAGTGCTAGGACTGTCCGGGAGCTGCCTGGTGTATATTACAGTGCTAGGACTGGCCGGGAGCTGCCTGGTGTATATTACAGTGCTAGGACTGGCCGGGGACTGTCTGGTGTATATTACAGTGCTAGGACTGGCCGGGGACTATCTGGTGTATATTACAGTGCTAGGACTGGCCGGGAGGTGTCTGGTGTATAATACAGTGCTAGGACTGGCCGGGAGGTGTCTGGTGTATATTACAGTGCTAGGACTGGCCGGGGGGTGCCTGGTGTATATTACAGTGCTAGGACTGGCCGGGGACTATCTGGTGTATATTACAGTGCTAGGACTGGCCGGGAGGTGTCTGGTGTATATTACAGTGCTAGGACTGGCCGGGAGGTGTCTGGTGTATATTACAGTGCTAGGACTGGCCGGGGGCTGCCTGGTGTATATTACAGTGCTAGGACTGGCCGGGGGCTGCCTGGTGTATAATACAGTGCTAGGACTGGCCGGGAGCTGCCTGGTGTATAATACAGTGCTAGAACTGGCCGGGAGGTGCCTGGTGTATATTACAGTGCTAGGACTGGCTGGGAGGTGCCTGGTGTATATTACAGTGCTAGGACTGGCCGGGAGGTGCCTGGTGTATATTACAGTGCTAGGACTGGCCGGGAGCTGCCTGGTGTATATTACAGTGCTAGGACTGGCCGGGAGGTGCCTGGTGTATATTACAGTGCTAGGACAGGCCGGGGGGTGTCTGGTGTATATTACAGTGCTAGGACTGGCCGGGGGCTGCCTGGTGTATATTACAGTGCTAGGACTGGCCGGGAGGTGTCTGGTGTATATTACAGTGCTAGGACTGGCCGGGAGCTGCCTGGTGTATATTACAGTGCTAGGACTGGCCGGGAGGTGTCTGGTGTATATTACAGTGCTAGGACTGGCCGGGAGGTGTCTGGTGTATATTACAGTGCTAGGACTGGTCGGGGGGTGCCTGGTGTATATTACAGTGCTAGGACTGGCCGGGAGGTGCCTGGTGTATATTACAGTGGTAGGACTGGCCGGGAGGTGCCTGGTGTATATTACAGTGCTAGGACTGGCCGGGAGGTGCCTGGTGTATATTACAGTGCTAGGACTGGCCGGGAGGTGCCTGGTGTATATTACAGTACTAGGACTGGCCGGGGACTGCCTGGTGTATATTACAGTGCTAGGACTGGCCGGGAGGTGTCTGGTGTATATTACAGTGCTAGGACTGGCCGGGGACTGTCTGGTGTATATTACAGTGCTAGGACTGGCCGGGGGATGCCTGGTGTATATTACAGTGCTAGGACTGTCCGGGAGCTGCCTGGTGTATATTACAGTGCTAGGACTGGCCGGGAGCTGCCTGGTGTATATTACAGTGCTAGGACTGGCCGGGGACTGTCTGGTGTATATTACAGTGCTAGGACTGGCCGGGGACTATCTGGTGTATATTACAGTGCTAGGACTGGTCGGGGGGTGCCTGGTGTATAATACAGTGCTAGGACTGGCCGGGAGGTGTCTGGTGTATATTACAGTGCTAGGACTGGCCGGGGGGTGCCTGGTGTATATTACAGTGCTAGGACTGGCCGGGGACTATCTGGTGTATATTACAGTGCTAGGACTGGCCGGGAGGTGTCTGGTGTATATTACAGTGCTAGGACTGGCCGGGAGGTGTCTGGTGTATATTACAGTGCTAGGACTGGCCGGGGGCTGCCTGGTGTATATTACAGTGCTAGGACTGGCCGGGGGCTGCCTGGTGTATAATACAGTGCTAGGACTGGCCGGGAGCTGCCTGGTGTATAATACAGTGCTAGAACTGGCCGGGAGGTGCCTGGTGTATATTACAGTGCTAGGACTGGCCGGGAGGTGCCTGGTGTATATTACAGTGCTAGGACTGGCCGGGAGGTGCCTGGTGTATATTACAGTGCTAGGACTGGCCGGGAGCTGCCTGGTGTATATTACAGTGCTAGGACTGGCCGGGAGGTGCCTGGTGTATATTACAGTGCTAGGACAGGCCGGGGGGTGCCTGGTGTATATTACAGTGCTAGGACTGGCCGGGGACTGCCTGGTGTATATTACAGTGCTAGGACTGGCCAGGGGCTGCCTGGTGTATATTACAGTGCTAGGACTGGCCGGGAGGTGCCTGGTGTATATTACAGTGCTAGGACTGGCCGGGAGGTGTCTGGTGTTTATTACAGTGCTAGGACTGGCCGGGGACTGCCTGGTGTATATTACAGTGCTAGGACTGGCCAGGGGGTGCCTGGTGTATATTACAGTGCTAGGACTGGCCGGGGGGTGCCTGGTGTATATTACAGTGCTAGGACTGGCCGGGAGGTGCCTGGTGTATATTACAGTGCTAGGACTGGCCGGGGACTGCCTGGTGTATATTACAGTGCTAGGACTGGCCGGGAGCTGCCTGGTGTATATTACAGTGCTAGGACTGGCCAGGGGCTGCCTGGTGTATATTACAGTGCTAGGACTGGACGGGGGCTGCCTGGTGTATATTACAGTGCTAGGACTGGCCGGGGGGTGCCTGGTGTATATTACAGTGCTAGGACTGGCCGGGGACTGCCTGGTGTATATTACAGTGCTAGGACTGGCCAGGGGCTGCCTGGTGTATATTACAGTGCTAGGACTGGCCGGGGGCTGCCTGGTGTATATTACAGTGCTAGGACTGGCCGGGAGGTGCCTGGTGTATATTACAGTGCTAGGACTGGCCGGGATGTGCCTGGTGTATATTACAGTGCTAGGACTGGCCGGGAGGTGCCTGGTTATATTACAGTGCTAGGACTGGCCAGGGGCTGCCTGGTGTATATTACAGTGCTAGGACTGGCCGGGGACTGCCTGGTGTATATTACAGTGCTAGGACTGGCCGGGGGCTGCCTGGTGTATATTACAGTGCTAGGACTGGCCGGGGACTGCCTGGTGTATATTACAGTGCTAGGACTGGCCGGGGGCTGCCTGGTGTATATTACAGTGCTAGGACTGTCCGGGAGCTGCCTGGTCAATATTACAGTGCTAGGACTGGCCGGGGGCTGCCTGGTGTATATTACAGTGCTAGGACTGGCCGGGAGGTGCCTGGTGTATATTACAGTGCTAGGACTGGCCGGGAGGTGCCTGGTGTATATTACAGTGCAAGGATTGGCCGGGGACTGCCTGGTGTATATTACAGTGCTAGGACTGGCCGGGGACTGCCTGGTGTATATTACAGGGCTAGGAATGGCCGGGGACTGCCTGGTGTATATTACAGTGCTAGGACTGGCCAGGGGGTGCCTGGTGTATATTACAGTGCTAGGACTGGCCGGGGACTGCCTGGTGTATATTACAGTGCTAGGACTGGCCGGGGGTGCCTGGTGTATATTACAGTGCTAGGACTGGCCGGGAGGTGCCTGGTGTATATTACAGTGCTAGGACTGGCCAGGGGGTGCCTGGTGTATATTACAGTGCTAGGACTGGCCGGGGACTGCCTGGTGTATATTACAGTGCTAGGACTGGCCGGGGGTGCCTGGTGTATATTACAGTGCAAGGACTGGCCGGGGGCTGCCTGGTGTATATTACAGTGCTAGGACTGGCCGGGAGGTGCCTGGTGTATATTACAGTGCTAGGACTGGCCGGGAGCTGCCTGGTGTATATTACAGTGCTAGGACTGGCCGGGGGGTGCCTGGTGTATATTACAGTGCTAGGACTGGCCGGGAGCTGCCTGGTGTATATTACAGTGCTAGGACTGGCCGGGAGGTGTCTGGTGTATATTACAGTGCTAGGACTGGCCGGGAGGTGCCTGGTGTATATTACAGTGCTAGGACTGGCCGGGGGCTGCCTGGTGTATATTACAGTGCTAGGACTGGCCGGGGACTGCCTGGTGTATATTACAGTGCTAGGACTGGCCGGGGACTGCCTGGTGTATATTACAGTGCTAGGACTGGCCGGGAGCTGCCTGGTGTATATTACAGTGCTAGGACTGGCCGGGAGCTGCCTGGTGTATATTACAGTGCTAGGACTGGCCGGGAGGTGTCTGGTGTATATTACAGTGCTAGGACTGGCCGGGAGGTGTCTGGTGTATATTACAGTGCTAGGACTGGCCGGGGGCTGCCTGGTGTATATTACAGTGCTAGGACTGGCCGGGGGCTGCCTGGTGTATAATACAGTGCTAGGACTGGCCGGGAGCTGCCTGGTGTATAATACAGTGCTAGAACTGGCCGGGAGGTGCCTGGTGTATATTACAGTGCTAGGACTGGCCGGGGTGTGCCTGGTGTATATTACAGTGCTAGGACTGGCCGGGAGGTGTCTGGTGTATATTACAGTGCTAGGACTGGCCGGGAGGTGTCTGGTGTATATTACATTGCTAGGACTGGCCGGGAGGTGTCTGGTGTATATTACAGTGCTAGGACTGGCCGGGGGGTGCCTGGTGTATATTACAGTGCTAGGACTGGCCGGGGGCTGCCTGGTGTATATTACAGTGCTAGGACTGGCCGGGGACTGTCTGGTGTATATTACAGTGCTAGGACTGGTCGGGGGGTGCCTGGTGTATATTACAGTGCTAGGACTGGCCGGGAGGTGCCTGGTGTATATTACAGTGCTAGGACTGGCCGGGAGGTGCCTGGTGTATATTACAGTGCAAGGATTGGCCGGGGACTGCCTGGTGTATATTACAGTGCTAGGACTGGCCGGGGACTGCCTGGTGTATATTACAGTGCTAGGACTGGCCAGGGGGTGCCTGGTGTATATTACAGTGCTAGGACTGGCCGGGGGTGCCTGGTGTATATTACAGTGCTAGGACTGGCCGGGGGTGCCTGGTGTATATTACAGTGCTAGGACTGGCCGGGAGGTGCCTGGTGTATATTACAGTGCTAGGACTGGCCAGGGGGTGCCTGGTGTATATTACAGTGCTAGGACTGGCCGGGGACTGCCTGGTGTATATTACAGTGCTAGGACTGGCCGGGGGTGCCTGGTGTATATTACAGTGCAAGGACTGGCCGGGGACTGCCTGGTGTATATTACAGTGCTAGGACTGGCCGGGGGGTGCCTGGTGTATATTACAGTGCTAGGACTGGCCGGGGGCTGCCTGGTGTATATTACAGTGCTAGGACTGGCCGGGGACTGCCTGGTGTATATTACAGTGCTAGGACTGGTCGGGGACTGCCTGGTGTATATTACAGTGCTAGGACTGGCCGGGAGCTGCCTGGTGTATATTACAGTGCTAGGACTGGCCGGGAGCTGCCTGGTGTATATTACAGTGCTAGGACTGGCCGGGAGGTGTCTGGTGTATATTACAGTGCTAGGACTGGCCGGGAGCTGCCTGGTGTATATTACAGTGCTAGGACTGGCCGGGGGCTGCCTGGTGTATATTACAGTGCTAGGACTGGCCGAGAGGTGTCTGGTGTATAATACAGTGCTAGGACTGGCCGGGGACTGCCTGGTGTATATTACAGTGCTAGGACTGGCCGGGGGCTGCCTGGTGTATATTACAGTGCTAGGACTGGCTGGGGGGTGCCTGGTGTATATTACAGTGCTAGGACTGGCCGGGAGGTGTCTGCTGTATATTACAGTGCTAGGACTGGCCGGGGGCTGCCTGGTGTATATTACAGTGCTAGGACTGGCCGGGGGCTGCCTGGTGTATATTACAGTGCTAGGACTGGCCGGGGGCTGCCTGGTGTATATTACAGTGCTAGGACTGGCCGGGGGCTGCCTGGTGTATATTACAGTGCTAGTACTGGCCGGGAGCTGCCTGGTGTATATTACAGTGCTAGGACTGGCCGGGGACTGCCTGGTGTATATTACAGTGCTAGGACTGGCCGGGGGGTGTCTGGTGTATATTACAGTGCTAGGACTGGCCGGGGGCTGCCTGGTGTATATTACAGTGCTAGGACTGGCCAGGACTGGCCGGGGGCTGCCTGGTGTATATTACAGTGCTAGGACTGGCCGGGAGGTGCCTGGTGTATATTACAGTGCTAGGACTGGCCGGGAGGTGTCTGGTGTATATTACATTGCTAGGACTGGCCGGGAGGTGTCTGGTGTATATTACAGTGCTAGGACTGGCCGGGGTGTGCCTGGTGTATATTACAGTGCTAGGACTGGCCGGGGGCTGCCTGGTGTATATTACAGTGCTAGGACTGGCCGGGGACTGTCTGGTGTATATTACAGTGCTAGGACTGGTCGGGGGGTGCCTGGTGTATATTACAGTGCTAGGACTGGCCGGGAGGTGCCTGGTGTATATTACAGTGGTAGGACTGGCCGGGAGGTGCCTGGTGTATATTACAGTGCTAGGACTGGCCGGGAGGTGCCTGGTGTATATTACAGTGCTAGGACTGGCCGGGAGGTGCCTGGTGTATATTACAGTACTAGGACTGGCCAGGGACTGCCTGGTGTATATTACAGTGCTAGGACTGGCCGGGGGCTGCCTGGTGTATATTACAGTGCTAGGACTGGCCGGGAGGTGTCTGGTGTATATTACAGTGCTAGGACTGGCCGGGGGCTGCCTGGTGTATATTACAGTGCTAGGACTGGCCGGGAGGTGCCTGGTGTATATTACAGTGCTAGGACTGGCCGGGAGGTGTCTGGTGTATATTACATTGCTAGGACTGGCCGGGAGGTGTCTGGTGTATATTACAGTGCTAGGACTGGCCGGGGTGTGCCTGGTGTATATTACAGTGCTAGGACTGGCCGGGGGCTGCCTGGTGTATATTACAGTGCTAGGACTGGCCGGGGACTGTCTGGTGTATATTACAGTGCTAGGACTGGTCGGGGGGTGCCTGGTGTATATTACAGTGCTAGGACTGGCCGGGAGGTGCCTGGTGTATATTACAGTGGTAGGACTGGCCGGGAGGTGCCTGGTGTATATTACAGTGCTAGGACTGGCCGGGAGGTGCCTGGTGTATATTACAGTACTAGGACTGGCCGGGGACTGCCTGGTGTATATTACAGTGCTAGGACTGGCCGGGAGGTGTCTGGTGTATATTACAGTGCTAGGACTGGCCGGGAGGTGCCTGGTGTATATTACAGTGCTAGGACTGGCCGGGAGGTGCCTGGTGTATATTACAGTGCTAGGACTGGCCGGGAGGTGCCTGGTGTATATTACAGTGCTAGGACTGGCCGGGGGCTGCCTGGTGTATATTACAGTGCTAGGACTGGCCGGGAGGTGTCTGGTGTATATTACATTGCTAGGACTGGCCGGGAGGTGTCTGGTGTACATTACAGTGCTAGGACTGGCCGGGGTGTGCCTGGTGTATATTACAGTGCTAGGACTGGCCGGGGGCTGCCTGGTGTATATTACAGTGCTAGGACTGGCCGGGGACTGTCTGGTGTATATTACAGTGCTAGGACTGGTCGGGGGGTGCCTGGTGTATATTACAGTGCTAGGACTGGCCGGGAGGTGCCTGGTGTATATTACAGTGGTAGGACTGGCCGGGAGGTGCCTGGTGTATATTACAGTGCTAGGACTGGCCGGGAGGTGCCTGGTGTATATTACAGTGCTAGGACTGGCCGGGGACTGCCTGGTGTATATTACAGTGCTAGGACTGGCCGGGAGGTGTCTGGTGTATATTACAGTGCTAGGACTGGCCGGGAGGTGCCTGGTGTATATTACAGTGCTAGGACTGGCCGGGGGCTGCCTGGTGTATATTACAGTGCTAGGACTGGCCGGGAGGTGCCTGGTGTATATTACAGTGCTAGGACTGGCCGGGGACTGCCTGGTGTATATTACAGTGCTAGGACTGGCCGGGAGCTGCCTGGTGTATATTACAGTGCTAGGACTGGCCGGGAGGTGCCTGGTGTATATTACAGTGCTAGGACTGGCCGGGGACTGTCTGGTGTATATTACAGTGCTAGGACTGGCCGGGAGGTGTCTGGTGTATATTACAGTGCTAGGACTGGCCGGGAGCTGCCTGGTGTATATTACAGTGCTAGGACTGGCCGGGGGCTGCCTGGTTATATTACAGTGCTAGGACTGGCCGGGGCTGCCTGGTGTATATTACAGTGCTAGGACTGGCCGGGGCTGCCTGGTGTATATTACAGTGCTAGGACTGGCCGGGGGCTGCCTGGTTATATTACAGTGCTAGGACTGGCCGGGGCTGCCTGGTGTATATTACAGTGCTAGGACTGGCCGGGGCTGCCTGGTGTATATTACAGTGCTAGGATTGGCCGGGAGCTGCCTGGTGTATATTACAGTGCTAGGACTGGCCGGGAGCTGCCTGGTGTATATTACAGTGCTAGGACTGGCCGGGAGGTGCCTGGTGTATATTACAGTGCTAGGACTGGCCGGGGGGTGCCTGGTGTATATTACAGTGCTAGGACTGGCCGGGGGGTGCCTGGTGTATATTACAGTGCTAGGACTGGCCGGGAGGTGCCTGGTGTATATTACAGTGCTAGGACTGGCCGGGAGGTGCCTGGTGTATATTACAGTGCTAGGACTGGCCGGGAGGTGCCTGGTGTATATTACAGTGCTAGGACTGGCCGGGAGGTGTCTGGTGTATATTACAGTGCTAGGACTGGCTGGGGGCTGCCTGGTGTATATTACAGTGCTAGGACTGGCCGTGGACTGCCTGGTGTATATTAC
Source organism: Pseudophryne corroboree (assembly GCF_028390025.1). NCBI lineage: Eukaryota > Metazoa > Chordata > Amphibia > Anura > Myobatrachidae > Pseudophryne > Pseudophryne corroboree. The sequence continues at coordinate 3,862,282 of NC_086447.1, read as the reverse complement.
AGTGCTAGGACTGGCTGGGAGGTGCCTGGTGTATATTACAGTGCTAGGACTGGCCGGGAGGTGCCTGGTGTATATTACAGTGCTAGGACTGGCCGGGAGGTGCCTGGTGTATATTACAGTGCTAGGACTGGCCGGGGGGTGCCTGGTGTATATTACAGTGCTAGGACTGGCCGGGGGGTGCCTGGTGTATATTACAGTGCTAGGACTGGCCGGGAGGTGCCTGGTGTATATTACAGTGGTAGGACTGGCCGGGAGCTGCCTGGTGTATATTACAGTGCTAGGACTGGCCGGGAGCTGCCTGGTGTATATTACAGTGCTAGGACTGGCCGGGGACTGTCTGGTGTATATTACAGTGCTAGGACTGGCCGGGGACTATCTGGTGTATATTACAGTGCTAGGACTGGCCGGGAGGTGTCTGGTGTATAATACAGTGCTAGGACTGGCCGGGAGGTGTCTGGTGTATATTACAGTGCTAGGACTGGCCGGGGGGTGCCTGGTGTATATTACAGTGCTAGGACTGGCCGGGGACTATCTGGTGTATATTACAGTGCTAGGACTGGCCGGGAGGTGTCTGGTGTATATTACAGTGCTAGGACTGGCCGGGAGGTGTCTGGTGTATATTACAGTGCTAGGACTGGCCGGGGGCTGCCTGGTGTATATTACAGTGCTAGGACTGGCCGGGGGCTGCCTGGTGTATAATACAGTGCTAGGACTGGCCGGGAGCTGCCTGGTGTATAATACAGTGCTAGAACTGGCCGGGAGGTGCCTGGTGTATATTACAGTGCTAGGACTGGCTGGGAGGTGCCTGGTGTATATTACAGTGCTAGGACTGGCCGGGAGGTGCCTGGTGTATATTACAGTGCTAGGACTGGCCAGGGGCTGCCTGGTGTATATTACAGTGCTAGGACTGGCCGGGAGGTGCCTGGTGTATATTACAGTGCTAGGACTGGCCGGGAGGTGTCTGGTGTATATTACAGTGCTAGGACTGGCCGGGGGCTGCCTGGTGTATATTACAGTGCTAGGACTGGCCGGGGGCTGCCTGGTGTATAATACAGTGCTAGGACTGGCCGGGAGCTGCCTGGTGTATAATACAGTGCTAGAACTGGCCGGGAGGTGCCTGGTGTATATTACAGTGCTAGGACTGGCTGGGAGGTGCCTGGTGTATATTACAGTGCTAGGACTGGCCGGGAGGTGCCTGGTGTATATTACAGTGCTAGGACTGGCCAGGGGCTGCCTGGTGTATATTACAGTGCTAGGACTGGCCGGGAGGTGCCTGGTGTATATTACAGTGCTAGGACTGGCCGGGAGGTGTCTGGTGTTTATTACAGTGCTAGGACTGGCCGGGGACTGCCTGGTGTATATTACAGTGCTAGGACTGGCCAGGGGGTGCCTGGTGTATATTACAGTGCTAGGACTGGCCGGGGGGTGCCTGGTGTATATTACAGTGCTAGGACTGGCCGGGAGGTGCCTGGTGTATATTACAGTGCTAGGACTGGCCGGGGACTGCCTGGTGTATATTACAGTGCTAGGACTGGCCGGGAGCTGCCTGGTGTATATTACAGTGCTAGGACTGGCCAGGGGCTGCCTGGTGTATATTACAGTGCTAGGACTGGACGGGGGCTGCCTGGTGTATATTACAGTGCTAGGACTGGCCGGGGGGTGCCTGGTGTATATTACAGTGCTAGGACTGGCCGGGGACTGCCTGGTGTATATTACAGTGCTAGGACTGGCCAGGGGCTGCCTGGTGTATATTACAGTGCTAGGACTGGCCGGGGGCTGCCTGGTGTATATTACAGTGCTAGGACTGGCCGGGAGGTGCCTGGTGTATATTACAGTGCTAGGACTGGCCGGGATGTGCCTGGTGTATATTACAGTGCTAGGACTGGCCGGGAGGTGCCTGGTTATATTACAGTGCTAGGACTGGCCAGGGGCTGCCTGGTGTATATTACAGTGCTAGGACTGGCCGGGGACTGCCTGGTGTATATTACAGTGCTAGGACTGGCCGGGGGCTGCCTGGTGTATATTACAGTGCTAGGACTGGCCGGGGACTGCCTGGTGTATATTACAGTGCTAGGACTGGCCGGGGGCTGCCTGGTGTATATTACAGTGCTAGGACTGGCCGGGAGCTGCCTGGTCAATATTACAGTGCTAGGACTGGCCGGGGGCTGCCTGGTGTATATTACAGTGCTAGGACTGGCCGGGAGGTGCCTGGTGTATATTACAGTGCTAGGACTGGCCGGGAGGTGCCTGGTGTATATTACAGTGCAAGGATTGGCCGGGGACTGCCTGGTGTATATTACAGTGCTAGGACTGGCCGGGGACTGCCTGGTGTATATTACAGGGCTAGGAATGGCCGGGGACTGCCTGGTGTATATTACAGTGCTAGGACTGGCCAGGGGGTGCCTGGTGTATATTACAGTGCTAGGACTGGCCGGGGACTGCCTGGTGTATATTACAGTGCTAGGACTGGCCGGGGGTGCCTGGTGTATATTACAGTGCTAGGACTGGCCGGGAGGTGCCTGGTGTATATTACAGTGCTAGGACTGGCCAGGGGGTGCCTGGTGTATATTACAGTGCTAGGACTGGCCGGGGACTGCCTGGTGTATATTACAGTGCTAGGACTGGCCGGGGGTGCCTGGTGTATATTACAGTGCAAGGACTGGCCGGGGGCTGCCTGGTGTATATTACAGTGCTAGGACTGGCCGGGAGGTGCCTGGTGTATATTACAGTGCTAGGACTGGCCGGGAGCTGCCTGGTGTATATTACAGTGCTAGGACTGGCCGAGGGGGTGCCTGGTGTATATTACAGTGCTAGGACTGGCCGGGAGCTGCCTGGTGTATATTACAGTGCTAGGACTGGCCGGGAGGTGTCTGGTGTATATTACAGTGCTAGGACTGGCCGGGAGGTGCCTGGTGTATATTACAGTGCTAGGACTGGCCGGGGGCTGCCTGGTGTATATTACAGTGCTAGGACTGGCCGGGGACTGCCTGGTGTATATTACAGTGCTAGGACTGGCCGGGGACTGCCTGGTGTATATTACAGTGCTAGGACTGGCCGGGAGCTGCCTGGTGTATATTACAGTGCTAGGACTGGCCGGGAGCTGCCTGGTGTATATTACAGTGCTAGGACTGGCCGGGAGGTGTCTGGTGTATATTACAGTGCTAGGACTGGCCGGGAGCTGCCTGGTGTATATTACAGTGCTAGGACTGGCCGGGGGCTGCCTGGTGTATATTACAGTGCTAGGACTGGCCGGGAGGTGTCTGGTGTATAATACAGTGCTAGGACTGGCCGGGGACTGCCTGGTGTATATTACAGTGCTAGGACTGGCCGGGGGCTGCCTGGTGTATATTACAGTGCTAGGACTGGCTGGGGGGTGCCTGGTGTATATTACAGTGCTAGGACTGGCCGGGAGGTGTCTGCTGTATATTACAGTGCTAGGACTGGCCGGGGGCTGCCTGGTGTATATTACAGTGCTAGGACTGGCCGGGGGCTGCCTGGTGTATATTACAGTGCTAGGACTGGCCGGGGGCTGCCTGGTGTATATTACAGTGCTAGGACTGGCCGGGGGCTGCCTGGTGTATATTACAGTGCTAGTACTGGCCGGGAGCTGCCTGGTGTATATTACAGTGCTAGGACTGGCCGGGGACTGCCTGGTGTATATTACAGTGCTAGGACTGGCCGGGGGGTGTCTGGTGTATATTACAGTGCTAGGACTGGCCGGGGGCTGCCTGGTGTATATTACAGTGCTAGGACTGGCCGGGAGGTGTCTGGTGTATATTACAGTGCTAGGACTGGCCGGGGGCTGCCTGGTGTATATTACAGTGCTAGGACTGGCCGGGAGGTGCCTGGTGTATATTACAGTGCTAGGACTGGCCGGGAGGTGTCTGGTGTATATTACATTGCTAGGACTGGCCGGGAGGTGTCTGGTGTATATTACAGTGCTAGGACTGGCCGGGGGGTGCCTGGTGTATATTACAGTGCTAGGACTGGCCGGGGGCTGCCTGGTGTATATTACAGTGCTAGGACTGGCCGGGGACTGTCTGGTGTATATTACAGTGCTAGGACTGGTCGGGGGGTGCCTGGTGTATATTACAGTGCTAGGACTGGCCGGGAGGTGCCTGGTGTATATTACAGTGCTAGGACTGGCCGGGAGGTGCCTGGTGTATATTACAGTGCAAGGATTGGCCGGGGACTGCCTGGTGTATATTACAGTGCTAGGACTGGCCGGGGACTGCCTGGTGTATATTACAGTGCTAGGACTGGCCAGGGGGTGCCTGGTGTATATTACAGTGCTAGGACTGGCCGGGGGTGCCTGGTGTATATTACAGTGCTAGGACTGGCCGGGGGTGCCTGGTGTATATTACAGTGCTAGGACTGGCCGGGAGGTGCCTGGTGTATATTACAGTGCTAGGACTGGCCAGGGGGTGCCTGGTGTATATTACAGTGCTAGGACTGGCCGGGGACTGCCTGGTGTATATTACAGTGCTAGGACTGGCCGGGGGTGCCTGGTGTATATTACAGTGCAAGGACTGGCCGGGGACTGCCTGGTGTATATTACAGTGCTAGGACTGGCCGGGGGGTGCCTGGTGTATATTACAGTGCTAGGACTGGCCGGGGGCTGCCTGGTGTATATTACAGTGCTAGGACTGGCCGGGGACTGCCTGGTGTATATTACAGTGCTAGGACTGGTCGGGGACTGCCTGGTGTATATTACAGTGCTAGGACTGGCCGGGAGCTGCCTGGTGTATATTACAGTGCTAGGACTGGCCGGGAGCTGCCTGGTGTATATTACAGTGCTAGGACTGGCCGGGAGGTGTCTGGTGTATATTACAGTGCTAGGACTGGCCGGGAGCTGCCTGGTGTATATTACAGTGCTAGGACTGGCCGGGGGCTGCCTGGTGTATATTACAGTGCTAGGACTGGCCGAGAGGTGTCTGGTGTATAATACAGTGCTAGGACTGGCCGGGGACTGCCTGGTGTATATTACAGTGCTAGGACTGGCCGGGGGCTGCCTGGTGTATATTACAGTGCTAGGACTGGCTGGGGGGTGCCTGGTGTATATTACAGTGCTAGGACTGGCCGGGAGGTGTCTGCTGTATATTACAGTGCTAGGACTGGCCGGGGGCTGCCTGGTGTATATTACAGTGCTAGGACTGGCCGGGGGCTGCCTGGTGTATATTACAGTGCTAGGACTGGCCGGGGGCTGCCTGGTGTATATTACAGTGCTAGGACTGGCCGGGGGCTGCCTGGTGTATATTACAGTGCTAGTACTGGCCGGGAGCTGCCTGGTGTATATTACAGTGCTAGGACTGGCCGGGGACTGCCTGGTGTATATTACAGTGCTAGGACTGGCCGGGGGGTGTCTGGTGTATATTACAGTGCTAGGACTGGCCGGGGGCTGCCTGGTGTATATTACAGTGCTAGGACTGGCCAGGACTGGCCGGGGGCTGCCTGGTGTATATTACAGTGCTAGGACTGGCCGGGAGGTGCCTGGTGTATATTACAGTGCTAGGACTGGCCGGGAGGTGTCTGGTGTATATTACATTGCTAGGACTGGCCGGGAGGTGTCTGGTGTATATTACAGTGCTAGGACTGGCCGGGGTGTGCCTGGTGTATATTACAGTGCTAGGACTGGCCGGGGGCTGCCTGGTGTATATTACAGTGCTAGGACTGGCCGGGGACTGTCTGGTGTATATTACAGTGCTAGGACTGGTCGGGGGGTGCCTGGTGTATATTACAGTGCTAGGACTGGCCGGGAGGTGCCTGGTGTATATTACAGTGGTAGGACTGGCCGGGAGGTGCCTGGTGTATATTACAGTGCTAGGACTGGCCGGGAGGTGCCTGGTGTATATTACAGTGCTAGGACTGGCCGGGAGGTGCCTGGTGTATATTACAGTACTAGGACTGGCCAGGGACTGCCTGGTGTATATTACAGTGCTAGGACTGGCCGGGGGCTGCCTGGTGTATATTACAGTGCTAGGACTGGCCGGGAGGTGTCTGGTGTATATTACAGTGCTAGGACTGGCCGGGGGCTGCCTGGTGTATATTACAGTGCTAGGACTGGCCGGGAGGTGCCTGGTGTATATTACAGTGCTAGGACTGGCCGGGAGGTGTCTGGTGTATATTACATTGCTAGGACTGGCCGGGAGGTGTCTGGTGTATATTACAGTGCTAGGACTGGCCGGGGTGTGCCTGGTGTATATTACAGTGCTAGGACTGGCCGGGGGCTGCCTGGTGTATATTACAGTGCTAGGACTGGCCGGGGACTGTCTGGTGTATATTACAGTGCTAGGACTGGTCGGGGGGTGCCTGGTGTATATTACAGTGCTAGGACTGGCCGGGAGGTGCCTGGTGTATATTACAGTGGTAGGACTGGCCGGGAGGTGCCTGGTGTATATTACAGTGCTAGGACTGGCCGGGAGGTGCCTGGTGTATATTACAGTACTAGGACTGGCCGGGGACTGCCTGGTGTATATTACAGTGCTAGGACTGGCCGGGGGCTGCCTGGTGTATATTACAGTGCTAGTACTGGCCGGGAGCTGCCTGGTGTATATTACAGTGCTAGGACTGGCCGGGGACTGCCTGGTGTATATTACAGTGCTAGGACTGGCCGGGGGGTGTCTGGTGTATATTACAGTGCTAGGACTGGCCGGGGGCTGCCTGGTGTATATTACAGTGCTAGGACTGGCCAGGACTGGCCGGGGGCTGCCTGGTGTATATTACAGTGCTAGGACTGGCCGGGAGGTGCCTGGTGTATATTACAGTGCTAGGACTGGCCGGGAGGTGTCTGGTGTATATTACATTGCTAGGACTGGCCGGGAGGTGTCTGGTGTATATTACAGTGCTAGGACTGGCCGGGGTGTGCCTGGTGTATATTACAGTGCTAGGACTGGCCGGGGGCTGCCTGGTGTATATTACAGTGCTAGGACTGGCCGGGGACTGTCTGGTGTATATTACAGTGCTAGGACTGGTCGGGGGGTGCCTGGTGTATATTACAGTGCTAGGACTGGCCGGGAGGTGCCTGGTGTATATTACAGTGGTAGGACTGGCCGGGAGGTGCCTGGTGTATATTACAGTGCTAGGACTGGCCGGGAGGTGCCTGGTGTATATTACAGTGCTAGGACTGGCCGGGAGGTGCCTGGTGTATATTACAGTGCTAGGACTGGCCAGGGACTGCCTGGTGTATATTACAGTGCTAGGACTGGCCGGGGGCTGCCTGGTGTATATTACAGTGCTAGGACTGGCCGGGAGGTGTCTGGTGTATATTACAGTGCTAGGACTGGCCGGGGGCTGCCTGGTGTATATTACAGTGCTAGGACTGGCCGGGAGGTGCCTGGTGTATATTACAGTGCTAGGACTGGCCGGGAGGTGTCTGGTGTATATTACATTGCTAGGACTGGCCGGGAGGTGTCTGGTGTATATTACAGTGCTAGGACTGGCCGGGGTGTGCCTGGTGTATATTACAGTGCTAGGACTGGCCGGGGGCTGCCTGGTGTATATTACAGTGCTAGGACTGGCCGGGGACTGTCTGGTGTATATTACAGTGCTAGGACTGGTCGGGGGGTGCCTGGTGTATATTACAGTGCTAGGACTGGCCGGGAGGTGCCTGGTGTATATTACAGTGGTAGGACTGGCCGGGAGGTGCCTGGTGTATATTACAGTGCTAGGACTGGCCGGGAGGTGCCTGGTGTATATTACAGTACTAGGACTGGCCGGGGACTGCCTGGTGTATATTACAGTGCTAGGACTGGCCGGGAGGTGTCTGGTGTATATTACAGTGCTAGGACTGGCCGGGAGGTGCCTGGTGTATATTACAGTGCTAGGACTGGCCGGGAGGTGCCTGGTGTATATTACAGTGCTAGGACTGGCCGGGAGGTGCCTGGTGTATATTACAGTGCTAGGACTGGCCGGGGGCTGCCTGGTGTATATTACAGTGCTAGGACTGGCCGGGAGGTGTCTGGTGTATATTACATTGCTAGGACTGGCCGGGAGGTGTCTGGTGTACATTACAGTGCTAGGACTGGCCGGGGTGTGCCTGGTGTATATTACAGTGCTAGGACTGGCCGGGGGCTGCCTGGTGTATATTACAGTGCTAGGACTGGCCGGGGACTGTCTGGTGTATATTACAGTGCTAGGACTGGTCGGGGGGTGCCTGGTGTATATTACAGTGCTAGGACTGGCCGGGAGGTGCCTGGTGTATATTACAGTGGTAGGACTGGCCGGGAGGTGCCTGGTGTATATTACAGTGCTAGGACTGGCCGGGAGGTGCCTGGTGTATATTACAGTGCTAGGACTGGCCGGGGACTGCCTGGTGTATATTACAGTGCTAGGACTGGCCGGGAGGTGTCTGGTGTATATTACAGTGCTAGGACTGGCCGGGAGGTGCCTGGTGTATATTACAGTGCTAGGACTGGCCGGGGGCTGCCTGGTGTATATTACAGTGCTAGGACTGGCCGGGAGGTGCCTGGTGTATATTACAGTGCTAGGACTGGCCGGGGACTGCCTGGTGTATATTACAGTGCTAGGACTGGCCGGGAGCTGCCTGGTGTATATTACAGTGCTAGGACTGGCCGGGAGGTGCCTGGTGTATATTACAGTGCTAGGACTGGCCGGGAGGTGCCTGGTGTATATTACAGTGCTAGGACTTGCCCGGGGACTGTCTGGTGTATATTACAGTGCTAGGACTGGCCGGGAGGTGTCTGGTGTATATTACAGTGCTAGGACTGGCCGGGAGCTGCCTGGTGTATATTACAGTGCTAGGACTGGCCGGGGGCTGCCTGGTTATATTACAGTGCTAGGACTGGCCGGGGCTGCCTGGTGTATATTACAGTGCTAGGACTGGCCGGGGCTGCCTGGTGTATATTACAGTGCTAGGACTGGCCGGGGGCTGCCTGGTTATATTACAGTGCTAGGACTGGCCGGGGCTGCCTGGTGTATATTACAGTGCTAGGACTGGCCGGGGCTGCCTGGTGTATATTACAGTGCTAGGATTGGCCGGGAGCTGCCTGGTGTATATTACAGTGCTAGGACTGGCCGGGAGCTGCCTGGTGTATATTACAGTGCTAGGACTGGCCGGGAGGTGCCTGGTGTATATTACAGTGCTAGGACTGGCCGGGGGGTGCCTGGTGTATATTACAGTGCTAGGACTGGCCGGGGGGTGCCTGGTGTATATTACAGTGCTAGGACTGGCCGGGAGGTGCCTGGTGTATATTACAGTGCTAGGACTGGCCGGGAGGTGCCTGGTGTATATTACAGTGCTAGGACTGGCCGGGAGGTGTCTGGTGTATATTACAGTGCTAGGACTGGCTGGGGGCTGCCTGGTGTATATTACAGTGCTAGGACTGGCCGTGGACTGCCTGGTGTATATTACAGTGCTAGGACTGGCTGGGAGGTGCCTGGTGTATATTACAGTGCTAGGACTGGCCGGGAGGTGCCTGGTGTATATTACAGTGCTAGGACTGGCCGGGAGGTGCCTGGTGTATATTACAGTGCTAGGACTGGCCGGGAGGTGTCTGGTGTATATTACAGTGCTAGGACTGGCTGGGGGCTGCCTGGTGTATATTACAGTGCTAGGACTGGCCGTGGACTGTCTGGTGTATATTACAGTGCTAGGACTGGCCGGGGACTGTCTGGTGTATATTACAGTGCTAGAACTGGCCGGGGGGTGCCTGGTGTATATTACAGTGCTAGGACTGGTCGGGAGGTGCCTGGTGTATAATACAGTGCTAGGACTGGCCGGGGGCTGCCTGGTGTATATTACAGTGCTAGGACTGTCCGGGAGGTGTCTGGTGTATATTACAGTGCTAGGACTGGCCGGGGGCTGCCTGGTGTATATTACAGTGCTAGGACTGGCCGGGAGGTGTCTGGTGTATATTACAGTGCTAGGACTGGCCGGGGACTGTCTGGTGTATATTACAGTGCTAGGACTGGCCGGGAGGTGTCTGGTGTATATTACAGTGCTAGGACTGGCCGGGGACTGCCTGGTGTATATTACAGTGCTAGGACTGGCAGGGAGGTGTCTGGTGTATATTACAGTGCTAGGACTGGCCGGGAGCTGCCTGGTGTATATTACAGTGCTAGGAATGGCCGGGGACTGCATGGTGTATATTACAGTGCTAGGACTGGCCGGGAGGTGTCTGGTGTATATTACAGTGCTAGGACTGGCCGGGAGCTGTCTGGTGTATATTACAGTGCTAGGACTGGTCGGGGGGTGCCTGGTGTATATTACAGTGCTAGGACTGGCCGGGAGGTGCCAGGTGTATATTACAGTGGTAGGACTGGCCGGGAGGTGCCTGGTGTATATTACAGTGCTAGGACTGGCCGGGAGGTGCCTGGTGTATATTACAGTACTAGGACTGGCCGGGAGGTGCCTGGTGTATATTACAGTGCTAGGACTGGCCGGGAGGTGCCTGGTGTATATTACAGTGCTAGGACTGGCCGGGAGGTGCCCGGTGTATATTACAGTACTAGGACTGGCCGGGAGGTGCCCGGTGTATATTACAGTGCTAGGACTGGCCGGGGACTGCCCGGTGTATATTACAGTGCTAGGACTGGCCGGGGACTGCCCGGTGTATATTACAGTGCTAGGACTGGCCGGGGGCTGCCTGGTGTATATTACAGTGTAAGGACTGGGCGGGAGCTGCCTGGTGTATATTACAGTGCTAGGACTGGCCGGGAGGTGCCTGGTGTATATTACAGTGCTAGGACTGGCCGAAAGGTGTCTGGTGTATATTACAGTGCTAGGACTGGCCGGGAGGTGCCTGGTGTATATTACAGTGCTAGGACTGGCCGGGGGCTGCCTGGTGTATAATACAGTGCTAGGACTGTCCGGGGGCTGCCTGGTGTATATTACAGTGCTAGGACTGGCCGGGGGCTGCCTGGTGTATATTACAGTGTAAGGACTGGGCGGGAGCTGCCTGGTGTATATTACAGTGCTAGGACTGGCCAGGGATGCCACGTGCAGTACTAGGGAGTGGCCGGGGGCTGCCATGTGCAGTACTAGGAGTGGCCGGGGGCTACCACGTGCAGTACTAGGAGTGGCCGGGGGCTACCACGTGCAGTACTAGGAATGGCCGGGGGCTGCCACGTCTAGTACTAGGAATGGCCGGGGGCTGCCACGTCTAGTACTAGGAGTGGCCGGGGGCTGTGTTTTGTCCATATTCTCAGGTGGCTGAAACCAGTGCTAGGAACAGGTCTTACCTCTCTGGGGGTATAGACACTCATCCTGTGGCCGCCCTCGTCACTGGCAGACTCCTCGCTTAGACAGTCGTCTTCAATCTCCTCTGTGTCCTCTGTGATAAAAGCCTCAGGAGACAACACAAAATCGACATCATCATCGTCATCGTACGGATCCTTCCTCTTCCTGCCACGCTTCTTTCCACTCTCCTCAGGCATGGTCTTGTCAGGTGTGGGAGAAGTCAGTCCAGTAACCCCCCACTCATCTGCTAAGCTCTGCAGGTACTTTATGGCCCTGAGGAGGCAAGACAGGGCGCTCAGGGTGTATATCATCAGTGTCTCTCCACAGCAGGCACACCAGCACACACTACATACATACGTAGGGTCGGGGTCTTTCCATATATGTGATAGGACATAATTCCGTGTCACACACACATCCCTGTACAGATGTGCTGCTCGCAGTAATGGTGCCGATTTGAGGTTACACCTGGTGTGATGGCTGCAGGCTGCCCAGCAGATTGGGACATTACTCACCAGGACAGAGAAGCTTACTAACCTGGATAAGGCTCATCAGTTACCTGGCAGAGTTACTTCGGCACTGGCCTGTTCCGCTTCGTGACTACAGGGAACTGGGCCTCAGGAACATTGACCCTTCCCGCTCCCCTCCTATGGGGAACTGGGCCTCAGGAACATTGACCCTTCCCGCTCCCCTCCTATGGGGAACTGGGCCTCAGAGGAACATTGACCCTTCCCGCTCCCCTCCTATGGGGAACTGGGCCTCAGAGGAACATTGACCCTTCCCGCTCCCCTCCTATGGGGAACTGGGCCTCAGAGGAACATTGACCCTTCCCGCTCCCCTCCTATGGGGGAACTGGGCCTCAGGAACATTGACCCTTCCCGCTCCCCTCCTATTAGGAACTGGGCCTCAGGAACATTGACCCTTCCCGCTCCCCTCCTATGGGGAACTGGGCCTCAGGAACATTGACCCTTCCCGCTCCCCTCCTATGGGGAACTGGGCCTCAGAGGAACATTGACCCTTCCCGCTCCCCTCCTATGGGGGAACTGGGCCTCAGGAACATTGACCCTTCCCGCTCCCCTCCTAGGAACTGGGCCTCAGGAACATTGACCCTTCCCGCTCCCCTCCTATGGGGGAACTGGGCCTCAGGAACATTGACCCTTCCCGCTCCCCTTCTATGGGGGAACTGGGCCTCAGGAACATTGACCCTTCCCGCTCCCCTTCTATGGGGGAACTGGGCCTCAGGAACATTGACCCTTCCCGCTCCCCTCCTATGGGGGAACTGGGCCTCAGGAACATTGACCCTTCCCGCTCCCCTCCTATGGGGGAACTGGGCCTCAGAGGAACATTGGTGGTAATTCTGAGTTGATCGCAGCAAGAACTTTGTTAGCAGTTGGCCAAAACCATGTGCACTGCAGGGGGGGCAGATGTAACATGTGCAGAGAAAGTTAGATTTGGGTGGGTTATTTTGTTTCTGTGCAGGGTAAATACTGGCTGCTTTATTTTTACACTGCAATTTAGATTGCAGATTGAACACACCCCACCCAAATCTAACTCTCTCTGCACATGTTACATCTGTCCCCCCTGCAGTGCACATGGTTTTGCCCAACTGCTAACAACTCAGAATTACTTGCTGCGATCAACTCAGAATTACCCCCACTGACCCTTCCCGCTCCCCTCCTATGGGTAACTGGTCCTCAGAGGATCACAGCGCTGACCCTTCCTGCTCCCCTCCTATGGGTAACTGGTCCTCAGAGGATCACAGCGCTGACCCTTCCCGCTCCCCTCCTATGGGGAACTGGTCCTCAGAGGAACACTGACCCTTCCCGCTCCCCTCCTATGGGGAACTGGTCCTCAGAGGAACACTGACCCTTCCCGCTCCCCTCCTATGGGGAACTGGGCCTCAGAGGATCACAGCGCTGACCCTTCCCGCTCCCCTCCTATGGGGAACTGGTCCTCAGAGGAACACTGACCCTTCCCGCTCCCCTCCTATGGGTAACTGGTCCTCAGAGGATCACAGCGCTGACCCTTCCCGCTCCCCTCCTATGGGTAACTGGTCCTCAGAGGAACACTGACCCTTCCTGCTCCCCTCCTATGGGGAACTGGTCCTCAGAGGAACACTGACCCCGCTCCCCTCCTATGGGTAACTGGTCCTCAGAGGATCACAGCGCTGACCCTTCCCGCTCCCCTCCTATGGGTAACTGGTCCTCAGAGGATCAAAGCGCTGACCCTTCCCGCTCCCCTCCTATGGGTAACTGGTCCTCAGAGGATCACAGCGCTGACCCTTCCCGCTCCCCTCCTATGGGTAACTGGTCCTCAGAGGATCACAGCGCTGACCCTTCCTGCTGCCCTCCTATGGGTAACTGGTCCTCAGAGGATCACAGCGCTGACCCTTTCCGCTCCCCTCCTATGGGCAATAAATCTCAGAAGCACGGCTCTGATTCCTCCCGCACCCCTCCTATGGGGAACGGTACAGCAGGTACAGTGCTGCTCACACAGCAGGTACAGTACATACATAAATACACACAGGTGAAGCCATGCTCATCTTTGCTGCGATGCAGTGTGCTGCATTGCATGCCGAGCTGTGACTATTTGCAGCCGGCGATCACTCCACTCATTCCTTATGGAATAAATAGACTGACTGCCGTCTGCAAATAGCCACAGCCTAACACGTCACGCATCATGCCGCAATAGGAGCATGGCTACATCTGTACATCAAGGACACGTATCAGAATGAAAGACCCAAAGGAAAGGACAAGCGCTCATCTTGCACAAAGTGCCCAACCCCCAAAACCCAGTGTTCTGCTTGGTGACGCTTGCGCGGTGAGGACGCCCAACGCCCGGAACACTTACGTCTTGGCTGCCCGTCTCCTCGGTCGCCCACTCTGTGTTAGCTCTGGCTCAGATTCCTCAGGGACGGACTCTCTGGTTTCCTCACGTGACGGATTCTCCAGCTCCTGGGCCATCTTAATTAAGAGCATCTCCGCTTTAGACTTGCGGCCTCGTTTCTTTGGCACCTTGACCGGTGTTGTGAGTGGGTCATTGGCGGAAGGACCATTCTCCGTCAGACTGGCCAGACAAGGAGACGCAGTAAGACTGTTCCCCGGGTGACCTTCACAGTTGGTTTTAGAGGTTGGCGTTTGTAAGGCACAGCTCCCATCAGTGAGTAATGTCTTATTATTCCCATCAAGAAGTGGAGGGTCTAGAAAAAAAAAACAAGAAAAATAGGATTTTGGTACTTACCAGGTAAATCCTTTTCTTTGAATCCATAGGGGCACTGGAGTACTCTTGGGGGATATGGACGGCCTCCGCAGGAACAGGGCACTGAATATTCAAATTTAGTAACACTCCTCCCCTCCATATTCCCAGAGTACCTCAGTGTTTTTTACTGAGCCGAACAGGAGCGATAGAGAGGTTGACAATGGAGAATTACCTATAACATAACGGACAACCATAAAGTTGACACATAACGTTACTGACAACGAAACAGTTGACACCATAACCGATAGAACTAGAAAATTTGAACCAGTCGGTGAGAATGTGTTACCATAAGATCCACTGAACTTACCACAACCAGGTAAAACTGCTCTGGGTGGGCGTCCAGTGCCCCCTATGGATTCAAAGAAAAGGATTTACCTGGTAAGTACCAAAATCCTATTTTCTTTTTCATCCACTAGGTGTCACTGGAGTACTCTTGGGACGTACCAAAGCTTCCCCCGTAGGCGGGAGAGCTGTTTGGCACCTGTAACACTAGGCGGCCAAAGCTAGATGCTGATGCCGCAAACGTATCAAACTTGTAAAAGCGCACAAACGTGTGCACTGAAGACCATGTAGCCGCACGGCAAAGCTGCGTCGTAGAAGCCCCACGACCAGCTGTCCACGAAGTTCCCACAGAACGTGTGGAATGTGTAGGCGGCTGTAACCTAGCATGAAGGTAAGCCTGACGTATGGTCCGTTTAATCCATCTGGATAAGGTCTGCTTAGAAGCTGGCCAACCCATCTTGGCAGCATCCTAGAGAACAAACAATGTATCCGTCTTACGAACTGTAGACGTTCGGGATACATAAACGCATAGTGCGCGTACCACATCCAAAGTTCCAGAATCTCCTGTTACACAGGAACTATTAGTGGTTGATTGATGTGAAAAAAAAATGACACTACTTTTGGTAAGAAAAGCGGAATTCGTCCGAAGTTCCGCTCTGTCATCATGAAACACCAAATACGGTGGCTTGCATGACAAGGCACCCAAATCTGAAACACGCCTTGCCTAAGCTAAGGCTAGAAGAAAAATTGTTTTCCAAGGAGAAACCTAATGTCCACTTGTTGTAAGGGTTCAAAATAGGAAGACTGTGAGAAATCTAAAAACCAGATTCAAGTCCCATGGCGCTGTAGGTGGAATGAATGGAGGCTGTACTCTGAGGACACCTTGCAGAAGGTGTGTACAGACAGCAATAGAGCCAATCGTCTTTGAAAGTAAATTGACAAAGCAGATACCTGCACCTTTAGTGTAGATAAACGCAGTCCTCCATCTAACCCCGTCTGTAGAAATAACAAAAAAGACGGGATAACTTGAAAAAAGATGTCGGAAACTTCCGAGCTTCACACCAACCTATATAGGCACGCCAAATACTGTAATAATGAGCCGCCGTAACCGGCTTCCTAGCTCGTAACATGGTTGGTATAACCGAACCTGGAATGCTCTCTCTTCTTAAGAGGGCGATCTCAACAGTCACCACGTCAAACGCAGCCGCGCTAACTCGGGGTAAAGGAACGGACCCTGTTGTAACAGGTCCGGCCGTAGTGGAGCGGCCAAGGATTGTCTGCGAGTAGTCCGCGGAGATCCAAGAACCAAGCTCTCCGAGGCCCATGAGGCGCCACTAGTATGACTGTGACGGACTCTCTTTTGATCCGTCTTAGCAACAGAGGGAGCCTAATAAGCAAAGCTGCTGCAGGTGAGGCCTGAACTCACAATGCTTGCAGCGCTCAACAGATACTGTGTAATAAGCACCACGTGCTGACCAATTGCACCACTGTAGTACTTTACCAGCGGAACGGTGGAAACAGATACACGAGGCTGTACGGCCACGCGATTGCGAGAGCATCCACCGCCACTGCCTTTGGATCTCTCGTTCTGGACACATACTGGGGCGTTTGGTGAGTGTGGCGAGATGCCATCAGGTCCTCTTGAGGGTAACCCCATCACTGGATCAACATGTGAAACACTTCCGCTTTAATGCCCATTCTCCTGGATGAACATCCCGACGGCTGAGATAATCCGCCTCCCAGTTGTCCACTCCCGGAATGAACACTGCCGACAATATCACTTGGTGATGTTCGGCGTAATTGAGGATTTGAGCTACTTCCCGCATTGCCATGCGGCTTCTCGCTCCTCCTTGCTTGTTGATGAACGCGACCGCCGTCGCATTGTCTGACTGCACCTGGACAGTCGGAGACCGAAGCATGTGCACTGCTTGTCGTAGCGCATTGTAAATTGCCCGGAGTTCCAGGACATTTATAGACAGCAATCTTTCGTGATCCGCCCAGAGACCCTGGAGCTGACAATTTTGAACTACAGCTCCCCAACCTCTGAGACTCGCGTCCGTCGTGAGAATTATCCAATTCCAGGCGCCAAACCGTTTCCCTGCGGTTAGATTGTGTACTTTGAGCCACCAGAGTAGAGATGCCCTTGCCCGTGGCGACAACCTCACCCTGTGGTGAATCTGCAGATGCGAACCCGACCACTGTACGAGCACATCCAGCTGAAAAGGACGCGAGTGAAATCTACCAAACTGAATCGCTTCGAGAGCCACCACCATTGTGCCTCAGAGGCGAATGCACAAATGTACCGAGACTGTGCGTGGCTTGAGCAGTATTGTACCAGATGACAAATAATCTGTACTAGCTGTTCTGGTAGGTAAGATCTTTGATATACCGTACCGAGAATCATAACTAGGAATTGAAGTCGATGAGACGAAATTAGATGTACGTTAGCAACGCATGTTGGAGGAGCATCTGTTGAGACGGAGCTTTGATGAGCAGATTTGTCCAAGTACAAAACTATTATCTCATTCAGGGATCTGAGATGAACCATCATCACAGACATCACTTTGGTGAATACCCCAAGACGCCGACGAGAGGCCCACCGGTAGAGCCTGAAACTGGTAATGATTCTGCCATATTGCAAAACACAAGCACCTCTGATGAGGTGGCAAATCGGAATGTGTAAGGACGCAACCTTGAGATCTAGCGCAATCATGAATTCCTGTGGCTGTAAACTTGCAATCACTGATCGCAGAGAATCCCTCGTTAATCTGCAGGAAGTGACGTACTGATTGAGACTCTGTAAGTTTAATATTAGCCTGACGGAACCATCCGACTTTTGATCCCCCCAAACAGACTGGACTAATCACCGTGACCTCGTTGGTGTACAGGGACCGGAATCAAACTGCTGAATCCAATAGAGACTGAATGGCAAACTGCCGAACCGCCTCTTGTCGTCCGACTGAGGCAGTCCTGTCTTGAAAACCCACAGTGGCAGGAGACAGTCAAATGTACCAGATGACGAATAATTGCGGATCCACCGAGCTGTGGATGTCTGGAACTCTGCCAAACAGAACGTCTGAAGACGTGCTCCCACAATTGGAAATCCGAGATGGGCTGGGAGCCCTTCATGCCAGTAGCTTGTCGGTGACCCTAGCGTCCTGACGACTGGTGTTGGTTTTTTGGAAACCACGTCCTTGCCTCGTCTACCAGGCTTGGCTGTTCCTCTACCACGGCCTTGAAAAGGCTGAGGTCTAAAGGATTTGAACGTCGGGCCCGAGTATTTCCGTCTAGGTACCGTTGGAGGAAATGGTTGGAAAACAGACTTTACCCCCATGGTCTCAGAAATCCATTTGTCCAATTTAGGACCAAACAACTCTTCGCCATCGTATTCTTTTGACCCCCTGACTCCGCTTATGAAGAACGCAGCCAGAGTGCTCGTGCTGTAAGTAGCGACGATGAAAGGCGAGAAGTGGGCGGACAGCCGGTAGGAGAAGCTGTACATAGATACCTAGCAGCTTCTCAGATTAGTGAGACGTATAAGGTGATCGCCATCTTGAGTTTTGTTATCCATAATTAGCGCCTTAGTTACCCAAATGCCCTTCTATTTTACGATCTGAAGGGTCTTTATAAGTTTTAAAACAGACGAATCCACCAATGGCGGATTCTCACCTGTAGATGTCACGTGACTGTGGAAACAGGTAACGAGACTTAAATCGGCGAGGTAAAGAACCTGTTATCCGGTTCTTCCATGTTTCTACCAACATCTTATTAAGAGATTTTGACACAGGAAACCCAATGGAGATCTCTGTCGTTTAGTAAATACGACTTTATCAGATATCAGAGGCTCCTTAGTCTCTGTAAACTGCAGAGACTAACACACTGGCCTTTATCAATACTTGTGCTGTCAAAACCTGCAGTATCTGACTGCTGGTCTAATTCGCGCTCCTCACCCTTATTTTGCGCAGTGAGGACTAGCATAGAATCTTCAGACTGCAACTAGCAGAAACCGGTAAATTATAAGACAAATTAAATGTATCCCTTGTATCCAAAGTGGACTTGGACCTCTGCAAAGGCTGAGAGCCCTCCGGTAATTCTGGTGGTCTTACCCGAGACTCCCATCTTGCCGCTCGTGTTGAGCGGCGGCCAATTCTGATTTCAACCCAGCCATTACATTTGCTAACATAGACCATGGAGTGTCCGGGGATGAAACCGGCTTCCGGAAAGGAACCCGACAAAACATACTTCTTTTTCCTCTACTTAAGGTGTGTAAAAGGTATATATATGGCCGAAGTGCAATGCACGTGGCCAGTACTATATGAAACCTGATCCAAACATTCCCACTAACACCCCTTCCGGTGGAGTAGAGATGTAGGACAGGAACGTTCTGAAAATAGGATTTTGGTACTTACCAGGTAAATCCTTTTCTTTGAATCCATAGGGGGCACTGGAGTACTCTTGGGATATGGACGGGCGTGGCCGAACAAGGGCACTGAATATTTAAATTTAGGACCCTCCCCCCCCCTCCATATCCCCGAGTACCTCAGTGTACTCTCTCAGTGTTTTTTACTGAGCGAACAGGAACGATATAGAGAGGTTGACAATGGAGAATACCTATAACATAACGGACAACAACAATGTTGACCCATAACCTTACTGTCAACTAAACAGTTGACACCATAACCGATAGAACTTTATAATTTGAACCAATCGGTGAAAATGTGTTACCATAAGCTCCTCTGAGCTTAATATCAACCAAGTAAAACTTGTTACCCTAAGCTCCCTTGAGCTTAAAACAACCCAGGTAAAACTGCTCTGGGTGGGCGTCCAGTGCCCCCTATGGATTCAAAGAAAAGGATTTACCTGGTAAGTACCAAAATCCTATTTTCTTTATCATCCACTAGGGGTCACTGGAGTACTCTTGGGACGTACCAAAGCTTCCCTCGTGGGCGGGAGAGCTGTTTGATACTTGTAACAGTAGGCAGCCCAAAGCTAGATGCTGATGGCGCCACCATTCATAACGTGTAAACGTGCACAAACGTGGAGCACTGAAGGCTATGTAGCCGCGTCGTAGACGCTCCACGACCCGCTGGGTCTGACATTCCCACAGAACCTGTGGGATGAGCTATTACTGACGTAGGCGATTGTAACTTAGCCTTAAAGTAAACCTGACTTGTAGACATTATTATCCAACTGGATAATATCTGCTGAGAAACTGGCTAAGCCCAGTTGGCAGCATCATAGAGAACAAACAACGTATCCGTATCACCTACTGTAGACGTTCGGGACATATATAAACGCGTAATGCGTGTACCACATTCAGAATTCTAGAATGTGCTTTCCACACAGGAAGCACTATTGGTGTGAAGAATACGAAAGCGGAATTAGTCCGAAGATCTGCTTTGTCATGAGAAAACTCAAATACGGTGGCTTAGAATACAAGGCACCCAAATATGAAAACACAACCCTTGCCGAAGCCAAGGCTAGAAGACAAATGTTTTCCAAAGTGATAAACTTAATTCCCCTTTGTTGTAAGGGTTCAAATATGAAAACTGTAAGAAATCTGAACCCAACCTCAAGCCACCTGGCGCTGTAGGTTGGATAAATAGAGTCTGAACTTTGATGACACCTTGTAGAAAGGTGTGTACAGACGCAATAGAGACGCAATAGAGGCAAACATCTTTGAAAATAAGTTTACCATACAGATACCTGCACACTCAGTGCAGATAAACGCAGTTTTCCATCCCACCCCGTTTACCAGAATAATACGGGTAACGTGAAGGATGATGTTGGAAACTTCCGAGCTTTACCACCTATGTACGCATATGAAATTTTGTAATAATGAGCTGCCTTAAGCGGCTCGTAACATGGTTGGTATAACCGTTACTGTAATGCTCTATTTCTTACGAGGGCGGTATGAACTCTCACCGCGTCAACCGCAGCTACGGTACATAGGTAATAGGTACATATGAATTATGGGTAAAAGAACGTTCCCTGATGTAACAGGTTGGACGTATTATGAGCGCCAAGATCGTGTGCAAGTATTCCTTGGATATTCGAGAAGCAAACTCTCGGAACCCATGAGAGATCACTAGTATGACTGTGACGTGTTACGATCCGTTTTGGCAACGGAGAGAGAGAGAGAGAGCAGCGGAAAAAAATGGTGGAGTTAGATACACGATGCTGAATCACCCCATGAATGTGAGAGACTCCACCGCCACTGCCCCTGTTACACATACTAAGCTTTTGTAATTGTGGCGAGATGCCATCATGTATACCTGAGGGTAACCTTCTTCTGTGGACTCACATAGGAAACACCTGTGGATTTAATGTCCAGATTTCAGGATCTAAATCCTGACGAGTGAGATCATCTGTGTGACAGATGTCCACTCACGGAATGAACGTAGTTGACATTCTCACATAATGGTGTTCTGAGCAATTGAGGATTTGAGTTACTTGCCGCATTGCCATGCGGCTTCTTGGTTCTCCCTGGTTATTGTGTATGCAACTGCCGTTGCCTTGTCTGACTGCCCCTGGTCAGACTGAAAGCGAAGCATGTATTGCATTGTAAAATGCACGGAGTTCCAGGACATTTATCGACAGCAATCTGTCGTGATCCGTTTTAGAACCTTTGTCGCTGATCTTGTTTAACTACAAATCCTGACCCTCTGCGACTCTCGTCCAGAGTATATACACCCTTGTCCCTCTGTGGGAAACGCGAGTGAAGGGGCGAACTAAATTGAAAACACATCTTTATTCTTAATAGGTGAATACACCAATGTACCGCTAGTGTGCGTGTTTTGCACTAATTACTAGATGTACATTTGTTCTTGCTGGTGTAGTAAGTAAAAGTCTTTGATTTACCGTATTTATAATCTTACCTAGGAATTGACATCGTTTAGACGGAATTAGATGCGATTGTTTTCGAACTTGATCTGCTACCGCAGTATACCTTAGTAGCGCAAGTTAGAGGAACTTTGTTGAGACAGAGTTCTTATGAGCAGATCATCTAAGGTAGAGAAACTCTGTTGAGACAGAGTTCTTATGTGAGATGAGCTATCATCCCCAACATAACTTTGGTAAATACCCGAGGCGATAAGCAACGGTAGACCTGAAATGGATAATGGTTGTGGCGATTTGCAAACGCTAGAACCTGTGAAGATCAAACCGGAATGGGTAAATACGCATTGTGAAGATCAAGTGCCATTATGCAACTTTGTGCTCCAATAAACAAATACTAACCGCAGAAAATTCATTTTCCCACTGCAGTAAGTGACCTGCTGATTGAGATTGCGACAGAGCCGTCTGGTTTTGCTCAAACCGAGGGAATATGTAACCCTGACTCTGTTGGTATACTACTGCTTGGCTTATAAAGACAGCTGAAACCCAGCAGAGACTAAATGGCAACCTGCCAAACCGGTCGACAGAGCCAGTATTGTCCTTTAATCTGTAAATAGCTGAGACATCCATGAATTGAAGTCTGGAAACCCCTCAAAAGTAACATGTAAAGACGCGCTTCCACAATTGGAAAAGAGGCCATCAAACCACTGGCTTGCTGACTGTAGCGTCCTGACGTTACAAGGCGTGACTGTTTTGTACAACCGCCTTTGAAAAAACTGAAGTCTAAAGGGATTAACCGCCGGTACCAGTATTCCGTTTTGATACTGGATGCGGTAATGGCTGAATATCAAATTTAGGACCAAACAAGCTCTGTCCTAGTCGTGCTGAACTAGCTACGATGAAAAACAGGCGTTAGTAGAAGCTTTACAGATATACTCTGCAGCCTCTTTTAACAGTGATCTCATAGCTTCCATACCTAGAGACTAATGACCCAAATCTTGGGTCTTTATAGAGTTTAACACACAGACGCATTTGCCAATGGCGGATCGCGTTATTTTGAAAACGATTAAATAGTGATCAAAGTCCACTAATTTTTTTTTTTTTTTTCTAAAAAAACAAATGGAGACCTTGACTCACTGGTTTTTAGCAATCTATGTTGTCAAAAACCCCGCACTATATAAGTGCTGGTGTAATGCACCCTTCTCACTTGTAGTTATTGTGTGAGATCTGCATTAACCCTGGTACCCAAAGGAACCTGGCCCTTTGAAAAGACTATCTTTAGTTATAGCAGGCGGAGTACTTCCGAGACTCCGATGTTACCGCTGTTTTAATTTGAATTGCCAATGCTTAACATAGGACCGTTAAAATTATTTTTAGTCTGCGCTAGAGCCTTACTAGCTATGCAGACTGACACCACAATAGGCAACAGACAAACACTTGCACTACTTATTGAAGTTCTTATGTGTCATATATATATTTTTGTTGCTGAAAAGCATATTAAGACCAGCCGTAGCCAGGCATCAAAAAATTATATGAAACTCATGGTTATTTCTCTCTACGGACATCTTTAGCAACAGGCGAAAGATTTATTAGATCTGAAGAGAAACCAGAGTATTCTTTATGTGAAAAGCAGTTCACATGTGCAATCCGAACTAAATTCCCACTAACACCCCTTTGCCTCTGGTGGCTTAGAGATGTAGGGCAGGAATGTTCTAGAATTATTGAAACCTGAACAAAAATTCCCACTAACACCCCTGCGCCCCCTTGTGGAGCAGAGGTGTATGGCCGGAATGTTCTGGAATTATAAACTGGAAGAAACTGTAATTAAAAATGGCCCCCCATGCCATGCATACACTGAAAAGCACAGGACCTGCTGCAGTGTTAATATATATAGACTTAATAGCCTATTATACAGGTAATATAGGCTTAATAGCCTATTAAAGTGTGATAATCACATTCCAGTTAATAGAACACTTATTACATTATATGGCAGCCTACAGAAAAACAGGAAGCATGCCATTCATACAATTAGAAACATATTTTAGGACATGATCTGTTAAAACTATGTCTTATTAACCCATGCAGCCTTGGTGCTGCTGCTATGGGTATTTACTCCCCCTCACCCCCGGTAGTCTCCCCCATGTTACCTGCAGCGGACGGGAGCGGGTGCAGGGAGAGCAGGGGAGCGCTGTGTATAGCGCCGGGGAGCCGTCCGGAAGAGCGGGCGGCGCCTTCATACATCAGTGTGCGGTGTCAGCGCTGGAAGAGCGGCCGGCGTCTGTGAGTGACGTGCGGCCGCTCTGTGCATCTTAGAAAGCGGGAACTTAGTTCTGGCTCGGGCGGCGCCTGTCCTACCTCGGTGCCGGGTAATCAGCGCTGTGAGAGCGGCCGGCGTCTCTGAGTGACGTGCGGCCGCTCTGAGCTTCTAGCGTAGTTAAGCGGGGCATATCAGCGGCGGCTTCAGCGGCGGCAAACACCCACACAGCAGTGCGGCAGCGTGAGCTGACCGCCCAGACACCCCACCATACCTTGCCGCATCTCCTGTAAGCTCCGTCCAGCATGTGACGGGGCTTTCATCCTGGCTGTGACGGAGCTTTCTGTCAGCTCCGTCCAGTGTCAGACCTTCCATAGCGGCTGTGCGTATGAGCTCCCCCTGCTGTGAAGCCGGACGGAGCTCCGTATGAGCAGGAGGCATTAACCCCTACATAGCGGGGCGGCAGCCTGCGCTGACCGCCCCGTTTCCCCAGCCTACCTTTCTGATCATGGCTGTGACGACTGCCATTCCATAACTCCTGGCTGTGACGGGGCTTTTTGTGACTCATGGCTGCAACGGGGCTTCTTTGTGTAAGCTCCTGTCAGCTCTGTAGTCTTGGCTGTGACGTCTATCTCCGTCCAGCTCCAGTCAGCTTCCAGTAATCTATGGCTGCGACGGCTTCTTTTGTGCAAGCCCGTCCAGCTTCCTAGTCCTGGCTGCTCTTTGTAGAAGCAGTGGGCTGTCTGTGGCTGTGAGGGTGCTCTTCGTGAGGACCGACACGCCATGCTGTCTGTGGCTGTGAGGGTGCTCTTTGTGAGGACCGACACGCCATGCGCTGCCCGTGCAGCGGCACTATCCCGGACCCATGTTTTTCCAGAAACTGGGAAGGGATGTGCTAAGTGTAAAAATAAAAATTAAAAATAAAAATTAAAAATCCAAGTGTGGCTATACCACAAGCCTTGTTCGTGCTGTGAGCACCGAAAAAACACTGAGAGAGTACACTGAGGTACTCGGGGATATGGAGGGGGGGGAGGGTCCTAAATTTAAATATTCAGTGCCCTTGTTCGGCCACGCCCGTCCATATCCCAAGAGTACTCCAGTGACCCCTAGTGGATGATAAAGAAATCACAAACAGGAAACATGTTAAAAAAGGCCACCATGCCAAGTTTACAGTTATAAACACAATGTAGGTGCAATACATGACTTTATAACCTGCATGGAATATAGACTGAATAGCCTAGTAATATAACTTATGCAGTAGAAACAATATGGCAGCCCAATCTACCTTCGCAGCAGCGCTGCCTCTCCACTCTACCTCTGAGCTCCGTGTAGCGCTGTGTCTCAGCGGGGAGCGGGTGCCGGGAAGCGGAGCACGCAATATATGCGGCCGTCGTTGAAGTGTGGCTGTGGTCGAAGCGGCGCTATTGTGAGCGGCGGGCGGCCTGTGTTCTCGGCGGGTGTGGGCGGGTCTGAGCCCCGTACAGCGCGGATGTAGCGGCTGGGCGGGCGGCCTGTGTGGTACAGCGCGCTGTTAGAACACTTTCCCCACACAGCGGGGCTGCAGCCTGCGCTGACCGCCCCGTTCCCCCCAGCATACCTTGTTTCCTGTAGGGAGGGCTGTGACGGGGCTTCTATCTGTAAGCTCCGTCCAGCTCTTGCAGCAGTCAGTGAGCTGCGTGTGGCTGTGAGGGTGCTCTTTGTGAGGACCGACACGCCATGCGCTGCCTTTGCGCAGCGGCACTATCCCGGACCCACGTTTTTAGTATAAACTGGGAAGGGATGTGCTTAAGTCGTAATACAAAAATAAAAATAAAAAAATATTCACTAAGTGTGGCAGCCCCACACCAGCCCTGTTGCTCCGACGAGCACAGAAAAAACACTGAGGTACTCTGGGAATATGGAGGGGAGGAGTGTTACTAATACTACTTTGAATATTCAGTGCCCTGTTCCTGCGAAGGCCATCCATATCCCCCAAGAGTACTCCAGTGACCCCTAGTGGATGAAAAAGAAATATGAAGTATATAAAGACCTGTCCCCAGCATGGCTCTCCCCGTCCCCTCTGCCTGGCAACCCACCCCCCTGTCCAGACACAGCCACCAATTCCTGTCCTCCGGCCTGGCTCCTCACTACCCTACCCAGACACAGCCACCCATTCCTGTCCTCCGGCCTGGCTCCTCACCCCCTACCCAGACACCGCCACCCATTCCTGTCCTCCTGCCTGGCTCCTCACCCCCCTGTCCAGACACAGCCACCCATTCCTGTCCTCCGGCCTGGCTCCTCACCCCCTACCCAGACACAGCCACCCATTCCTGTCCTCCTGCCTGGTCTCCCCACCCCCTGCCCAGACACAGCCATCCATTCCTGTCCTCCTGTCTGGTCTCCCCACCCCCTGTCCAGACACAGCCACCAATTCCTGTCCTCCTGCCAGGCTCTCCAACCCCCTGTCCAGACACAGCCACCCATTCCTGTCCTCCTGCCTGATCTCCCCGCCCCCTGTCCAGACACAGCCACCCATTCCTGTCCTCCTGCCTGGCTCCTCGCCCCATGCCCAGACACAGCCACCCATTCCTGTCCTCCTGCCTGGATCCCCACCCCTGCCCAGACACAGCCACCCATTCCTGTCCTCCTGCCTGGCAACCCACCCCCCTGTCCAGACACAGCCACCCATTCCTGTCCTCCTGCCTGGCTCCCCACCCCCCTGTCCAGACACAGCCACCCATTCCTGTCCTCCTGTCTGGCTCCTCACACCCTACCCAGACACAGCCACCCATTCCTGTCCTCCGGCCTGGCTCCTCACCCCCTACCCAGACACAGCCACCCATTCCTGTCCTCCGGCCTGGCTCCTCACCCCCTACCCAGACACAGCCACCCATTCCTGTCCTCCGGCCTGGCTCCTCACCCCCTACCCAGACACAGCCACCCATTCCTGTCCTCCTGCCTGGCTCCTCACCCCCTACCCAGACACAGCCACCAATTCCTGTCCTCCTGCCTGGTCTCCCTGCCCCCTGTCCAGACACAGCCACCCATGCCTGTCCTCCTGCCAGGCTCTCCAACCCCCTGTCCAGGCACAGCCACCCATTCCTGTCCTCCTGCCTGATCTCCCCACCCCCTGTCCAGACACAGCCACCCATTCCTGTCCTCTTGCCTGGCTCCTCGCCCCATGCCCAGACACAGCCACCCATTCTTGTCTTCCTGCCTGGCTCCTCGCCCCATGCCCAGATACAGACACCCATTCCTGTCCTCCTGCCTGGCTCCCCACCCCCCTGTCCAGACACAGCCACCCATTCCTGTCCTCCTGCCTGGCTCCCCACCCCCCTGTCCAGACACAGCCACCCATTCCTGTCCTCCGGCCTGGCTCCTCACCCCCTACCCAGACACAGCCACCCATTCCTGTCCTCCTGCCTGGCTCCTTGCCCCATGCCCAGACACAGCCACCCATTCCTGTCCTCCTGCCTGGCTCCTCACCCCCTACCCAGACACAGACACCAATTCCTGTCCTCCTGCCAGGCTCTCCAACCCCCTGTCCAGACACAGCCACCCATTCCTGTCCTCCTGCCTGGCTCCTCACCCCCTACCCAGACACAGCCACCCATTCCTGTCCTCCTGCCTGGCTCCTTGCCCCATGCCCAGACACAGCCACCCATTCCTGTCCTCCTGCCTGGCTCCTCACCCCCTACCCAGACACAGACACCAATTCCTGTCCTCCTGCCAGGCTCTCCAACCCCCTGTCCAGACACAGCCACCCATTCCTGTCCTCCTGCCTGGCTCCTCACCCCCTACCCAGACACAGCCACCCATTCCTGTCCTCCTGCCTGGCTCCTTGCCCCATGCCCAGACACAGCCACCCATTCCTGTCCTCCTGCCTGGCTCCTCACCCCCTACCCAGACACAGACACCAATTCCTGTCCTCCTGCCAGGCTCTCCAACCCCCTGCCCAGACACAGCCACCCATTCCTGTCCTCCTGCCTGGCTCTCCAACCCCCTGTCCAGACACAGCCACCCATTACTGTCCTCCGGCCTGGCTCCTCACCCCCTGCCCAGACACAGCCACCCATTACTGTCCTCCTGCCTGGCTCCCTGCACCCCTGTCCAGACACAGCCACCCATTCCTGTCCTCCTGCCTGGCTCCCCGCACCCCTGTCCAGACACAGCCACCCATTCCTATCCTCCTGCCTGGCTCCTCACCCCCTGCTCAGACACAGCCACCCATTCCTGTCCTCCTGCCTGGCTCCACACCCCCTGCCCAGACACAGACACCAATTCCTGTCCTCCTGCCAGGCTCTCCAACCCCCTGTCCAGACACAGCCACCCATTCCTGTCCTCCGGCCTGATCTCCCCCGCCCCCTGTCCAGACACAGCCACCCATTCCTGTCCTCCTGCCTGATCTCCCCGCCCCCTGTACAGACACAGCCACCCATTCCTGTCCTCCTGCCTTTCTCCTCGCCCCATGCCCAGACACAGCCACCCATACCTGTCCTCCTGCCTGATCTCCCCACCCCCTGCCCAGACACAGCCACCCATTCCTGTCCTTCTGCGTGGCTTCCCACCTCCTACCCAGACACAGCCACCCATTCCTGTCCTCCTGCCTGGCTCCTTGCCCCATGCCCAGACAAAGCCACCCATTCCTGTCCTCCTGCCTGGCTCCTCACCCCCTACCCAGACACAGCCACCAATTCCTGTCCTCCTGCCAGGCTCTCCAACCCCCTGTCCAGACACAGCCACCCATTCCTGTTCTCCTGCCTGGCTCCCCGCCCCCTGCCCAGGCACAGACACCCATTCCTGTCCTCCTGCCAGGCTCTCCAACCCCCTGCCCAGACACAGCCACCCATTACTGTCCTCCTGCCTGGCTCCTCACCCCCTGTCCAGACACAGCCACCCATTCCTGTCCTCCTGCCTGGCTCCCAGCACCCCTGTCCAGACACAGCCACCCATTCCTGTCCTCCTGCCTGGCTTCCCACCTCCTACCCAGACACAGCCACCCATTCCTGTTCTCCTGCCTGGCTCCCCGCCCCCTGCCCAGACACAGCCACCCATTCCTGTCCTCCTGCCTGGCTCCCCACCCCCTACCAAGACACAGACACCCATTACTGTCCTCCTGCCTGGCTCCTCACCCCCTGTCCAGACACAGCCACCCATTCCTGTCCTCCTGCCTGGCTCCCCGCACCCCTGTCCAGACACAGCCACCCATTCCCATCCTCCTGCCTGGCTCCCCGCACTCCTGTCCAGACACAGCCACCCATTCCTGTCCTCCTGCCTGGCTCCTCACCCCCTGTCCAGTCACAGCCACCCGTTCCTGTCCTCCTTCCTGGCTCCCCACCCCCTGCCCAGACACAGCCACCCATTCCTGTCCTCCTGACTGGCTTCCCACACCCTACCCAGATACAGCCACCCATTCCTGTCCTCCTGCGTGGCTCCCCACCCCCTGACCAGACACAGCCACCCATTCCTGTCCTCCTGCCTGGCTCCCCACCCCCTACCCAGACACAGCCACCCATTCCTGTCCTCCTTCCTGGCTTCCCACCCCCTGTCCAGACACAGCCACCCGTTCCTGTCCTCCTGCCTGGCTCCCCACCCCCGCCCAGACACAGCCACCCATTCCTGTCCTCCTGCCTGGCTCCCCGCTCCCTGCCCAAACAGAGCCACCCATACCTGACCTCCTGCGTGGCTCCCCACCCCCTGCCCAGACATAGCCACCCATTCCTGTCCTCCTGCCTGGCTCCCCGCACCCCTGTCCAGACATAGCCACCCATTCCTGTCCTCCTGCGTGGCTCCCCACCCCCTGTCCAGACACAGCCACCCATTCCTGTCCTCCTGCCTGGCTCCCCACCCCCTACCCAGACACAGCCACCCATTCCTGTCCTCCTGGCTGGCTCCCCGCACCCCTGTCCAGACACAGCCACCCATTCCTGTCCTCCTGCCTGGCTCCCCGCACCCCTGCCCAGACAAAGCCACCCATTCCTGTCCTCCTGCCTGGCTCCTCACCCCCTGTCCAGACACAGCCACCCATTCCTGTCCTCCTGCCTGGCTCCCCGCACCCCTGCCCAGACACAGCCACCCATTCCTGTCCTCCTGCCTGGCTCCTTACCTCCTGTCCAGACACAGCCACCCATTCCTGTTCTCCTGCCTGGCTCCCCACCCCCGCCCAGACACAGCCACCCATACCTGTCCTCCTGCCTGGCTCCTCGCCCCCTGCTCAGACACAGCCACCTGTTCCTGTCCTCCTGCCTGGCTCCCCGCCCACTGCCCAGGCACAGCCACCCACTCCTGTCCTCCTACCTGGCTCCTCGCCCCATGCCCAGACACAGCCACCCATTCCTGTCCTCCTGCCTGGCTCCACACCCCCTACCCAGACACAACCACCCATTCCTGTCCTCCTGCCTGGCTCCGCACCCCCTACCCAGACACAGCCACCCATTCCTGTCCTCCTGCCTGGCTCCCCACCCCCTACCCAGACACAGACACCCATTCCTCCCCATCCATCCTCTTGCAGCACTCAGCAGACTCCCGATAAGTAGATGTAGGTGGCTACTGACCCAGAGAAGGCGGCCGCTCTGAATGTCCCATCGTCACACTCTCCTGAGAGTCTGGGAGAGAGAGTCTCCTGTGGCAACTCATGGGCCGAGCTGCGGACCCAATGGGGGAATTTAGTAAGTGGAGTCCCTTCGTTACCGGAGACGGCACAGCCTCCTTCTGACGGTCCACCATGGACGGGTAAGTGGCATTTGCTGGGGGAGGAGCATTCTCCTCATCTCTCCGCTGCACCATGACCTCTGCCGTGGCCGTCTCGCAGTTATCAGAGACAGACTGGTCCATTAACGTCACAGACTCTCCCTACGTTCCCCGGTCATACTGAGCTCTAGTGGGAGAGAGAGAGAGTTGGGTTATCCCCAGTGTGAAGGGGCAGCGAGACATCCAGAGATAGCAGCACACAGTACAGGGATAATACACACACAGTACAGGGATAATACACACACAGTACAGGGATAGTACACACACAGTACAGGGATAGTACACACACAGTACAGGGATAATACACACACAGTACAGGGATAGTACACACAGTATAGGGATAATACACACACAGTACAGGGATAATACACACAGTACAGGGATAATACACACACAGTACAGGGATAATACACACACAGTATAGGGATAATACACACACAGTACAGGGATAATACACACACAGTACAGGGATAATACACACACAGTACAGGGATAATACACACACAGTACAGGGATAATACACACAGTATAAGGATAATACACACAGTGCAGGGATAAAACACACAGTACAGGGATAATACACACACAGTATAGGGATAATACACACACAGTACAGGGATAATACACACACAGTACAGGGATAATACACACACAGTACAGGGATAATACACACAGCATAAGGATAATACACAGCATAAGGATAATACACACAGCATAAGGATAATACACACAGTACAGGGATAATACACACACAGTACAGGGATAATACACACACAGTACAGGGATAATACACACACAGTACAGGGATAATACACACACAGTACAGGGATAATACACACACAGTACAGGGATAATACACACAGTATAGGGATAGTACACACAGTATAGGGATAGTACACACACAGCATAAGGATAATACACACAGCATAAGGATAATACACACAGTACATGGATAATACACACAGTATAGGGATAATACACACACAGTACAGGGATAATACACACAGTACAGGGATAATACACACACAGTATAGGGATAGTACACACAGTATAGGGATAATACACACAGTATAGGGATAATACACACAGTATAGGGATAATACACACAGTATAGGGATAATACACACAGTACAGGGATAATACACACACAGTACAGGGATAATACACGCACAGTACAGGGATAATACACGCACAGTACAGGGATAATACACGCACAGTACAGGGATAATACACACAGTATAGGGATAGTACACACAGTATAGGGATAGTACACACAGTATAGGGATAGTACACACAGTAGGAATAATACACACAGTACAGGGATAATACACACAGTACAGGGATAATACACACAGTATAGGGATAGTACACACAGTATAGGGATAATACACACAGTATAAGGATAATACACACAGTATAGGGATAGTACACACAGTATAAGGATAATACACACAGTATAGGGATAATACACAGTACAGGGATAATACACACAGTATAGGGATAATACACACAGTATAAGGATAATACACACAGTATAAGGATAATACACACAGTATAGGGATAATACACACAGTATAAGGATAATACACACAGTACAGGGATAATACACACAGTATAAGGATAATACACACAGTACAGGGATAATACACACAGTATAAGGATAATACACACAGTATAAGGATAATACACACAGTACAGGGATAATACACACAGTATAGGGATAATACACACAGTATAGGGATAATACACACAGTATAAGGATAATACACACAGTACAGGGATAATACACACAGTATAGGGATAATACACACAGTATAAGGATAATACACACAGTACAGGGATAATACACACAGTATAGGGATAATACACACAGTATAAGGATAATACACACAGTACAGGGATAATACACACAGTATAGGGATAATACACACAGTATAAGGATAATACACACAGTATAAGGATAATACACATAGTTTAGGGATAATACACACATGACAGTCTCAGGATCACATCTCAGGCTCAGACGTCTATACTCGGAGACGGACGCTGCTGAATGACGTCAGAGTCGGAGACATCCGGGGACTCAGAGTGTGTGATCTCCGTAAACTCGCTTTTTGGTAACTGTGTGTCTGCAGCTGCCGGAGCCCAGAGCCGCCATCTTACCGTAGCCTGGAGCCGCCATCTTATCGTAGCCTCGAGCCTCTATGTATACCTATCCCAACGGCTGCAGTGCAGCTTATCATATCTCTCTCTCCCTCTCCCTCCCTATATCCTACTGTCCCTGTATTATATCCCTGTATTATCCCTATATCCTACTGTCCCTGTATTATATCCCTGTATTATCCCTGTATCCTACTGTCCCTGTATTATCCCTCTATCCTACTGTCCCTGTATTATATACCTGTATTATCCCCATATCCTACTGTCCCTGTATTATATCCCTGTATTATCCCTATATCCTACTGTCCCTGTATTATATCCCTGTATTATCCCTATATCCTACTGTCCCTGTATTATATCCCTGTATTATCCCTCTATCCTACTGTCCCTGTATTATATCCCTGTATTATCCCTCTATCCTACTGTCCCTGTATTATCCCTCTATCCTACTGTCCCTGTATTATATACCTGTATTATCCCCATATCCTACTGTCCCTGTATTATCCCTCTATCCTACTGTCCCGGTATAATATCCCTGTATTATCACCATATCCTACTGTCCCTGTATTATCCCTCTATCCTACTGTCCCTGTATTATATCCCTGTATTATCCCCATATCCTACTGTCCCTGTATTATATCTCTGTATTATCCCTCTATCCTGTCCCTGTATTATATCCCTGTATTATCCCTCTATCCTACTGTCCCTGTATTATCCCTCTATCCTACTATCCCTGTATTATATCCCTGTATTATCCCTCTATCCTACTGTCCCTGTATTATATCCCTTTATTATCCCTATATCCTACTGTCCCTGTATTATATCCCTGTATTATCCCTCTATCAAACTGTCCCTGTATTATATCCCTGTATTATCCCTCTATCCTACTGTCCCTGTATTATATCCCTGTATTATCCCCATATCCTACTGTCCCTGTATTATCCCTCTATCCTACTGTCCCTGTATTATATACCTGTAGTATACCTCTATCCTACTGTCCCTGTATTATATCCCTGTATTATCCCTCTATCCTACTGTCCCTGTATTATATCCCTGTATTATCCCCATATCCTACTGTCCCTGTATTATATCCCTGTATTATCCCCATATCCTACTGTCCCTGTATTATATTCCTGTATTATCCCTCTATCCTACTGTCCCTGTATTATATTCCTGTATTATATCCCTCTATCCTACTGTCCCTGTATTATACCCCTGTATTATCCCTCTATCCTACTGTCCCTGTATTATACCCCTTTATTATCCCTCTATCCTACTGTCCCTGTATTATACTCCTGTATTATCCCTCTATCCTACTGTCCCTGTATTATATCCCTGTATTATCCCTATATCCTACTGTCCCTGTATTATATCCCTGTATTATCCCTCTATCCTACTGTTTCTGTATTATACTCCTGTATTATCCCTCTATCCTACTGTCCCTGTATTATATCCCTGTATTATCCCTCTATCCTACTGTCCCTGTATTATACCTCTATCCTACTGTCCCTGTATTATACCCCTGTATTATCCCTCTATCCTACTGTCCCTGTATTATCCCTATATCCTACTGTCCCTGTATTATATCCCTGTATTATCCCTATATCATACTGTCTCTGTATTATATCCCTATATCCTACTGTCCCTGTATTATATCCCTGTATTATCCTACTGTCCCTGTATTATATCCCTGTATTATCCCTATATCCTACTGTCCCTGTATTATATCCCTGTATTATCCCTATATCCTACTGTCTCTGTATTATATCCCTATATCCCACTGTCCCTGTATTATATCCCTGTATTATCCCTCTATCCTACTGTCCCTGTATTATATCCCTGTATTATCCCTCTATCCTACTGTCCCTGTATTATATCCCTGTATTATCCCTCTATCCTACTGTCCCTGTATTATATCCCTGTATTATCCCCATATCCTACTGTCCCTGTATTATATCCCTGTATTATCCCTCTATCCTACTGTCCCTGTATTATATCCCTGTATTATCCCTATATCCTACTGTCCCTGTATTATCCCTATATCCTACTGTCCCTGTATTATATCCCTGTATTATCCCTCTATCCTACTGTCCCTGTATTATATTCCTGTATTATCCCCATATCCCACTGTCCCTGTATTATATCCCTGTATTATCCCTCTATCCTACTGTCCCTGTATTATATCCCTGTATTATCCCTCTGTCCTACTGTCCCTGTATTATATCCCTGTATTATCCCTCTGTCCTACTGTCCCTGTATTATATCCCTGTATTATCCCTCTGTCCTACTGTCCCTGTATTATAGCCCTGTATTATCCCTCTATCCTACTGTCCCTGTATTATATCCCTTTATTATCCCTCTATCCTACTGTCCCTGTATTATATCCCTGTATTATCCCTCTGTCCTACTGTCCCTGTATTATATCCCTGTATTATCCCTCTATCCTACTGTCCCTGTATTATATCCCTGTATTATCCCCATATCCTACTGTCCCTGTATTATCCCTCTATCCTACTGTCCCTGTATTATATCCATGTAGTATCCCTCTATCCTACTGTCCCTGTATTATATCCCTGTATTATCCCCATATCCTACTGTCCCTGTATTATACCCCTGTATTATCCGCATATCCTACTGTCCCTGTATTATCCCTCTATCCTACTGTCCCTGTATTATATCCCTGTATTATCCCTCTATCCTACTGTCCCTGTATTATATCCCTGTATTATCCCCATATCCTACTGTCCCTGTATTATCCCTCTATCCTACTGTCCCTGTTTTATATCCCTGTATTATCCCTCTATCCTACTGTCCCTGTATTATATCCCTGTATTATCCCTCTATCCTACTGTCCCTGTATTATATCCCTGTATTATCCCCATATCCTACTGTCCCTGTATTATACCCCTGTATTATCCGCATATCCTACTGTCCCTGTATTATATACCTGTATTATCCCCATATCCTACTGTCCCTGTATTATCCCTCTATCCTACTGTCCCGGTATAATATCCCTGTATTATCACCATATCCTACTGTCCCTGTATTATCCCTCTATCCTACTGTCCCTGTATTATATCCCTGTATTATCCCCATATCCTACTGTCCCTGTATTATATCCCTGTATTATCCCTCTTTCTTACTGTCCTTGTATTATATCCCTGTATTATCCCTCTATCCTACTGTCCCTGTATTATATCCCTGTATTATCCCTCTATCCTACTGTCCCTGTATTATATCCCTGTATTATCCCTCTATCCTACTATCCCTGTATTATCCCTCTATCCTACTGTCCCTGTATTATATCCCTTTATTATCCCTATATCCTACTGTCCCTGTATTATATCCCTGTATTATCCCTCTATCAAACTGTCCCTGTATTATATCCCTGTATTATCCCTCTATCCTACTGTCCCTGTATTATATCCCTGTATTATCCCCATATCCTACTGTCCCTGTATTATATCCCTGTATTATCCCTCTATCCTACTGTCCCTGTATTATATCCCTGTAGTATCCCTCTATCCTACTGTCCCTGTATTATATCCCTGTATTATCCCCATATCCTACTGTCCCTGTATTATATTCCTGTATTATCCCTCTATCCTACTGTCCCTGTATTATATTCCTGTATTATATCCCTCTATCCTACTGTCCCTGTATTATACCCCTGTATTATCCCTCTATCCTACTGTCCCTGTATTATATTCCTGTATTATCCCCCTATCCTACTGTCCCTGTATTATATCCCTGTATTATTCCTATATCCTACTGTCCCTGTATTATATCCCTGTATTATCCCTCTATCCTACTGTCTCTGTATTATACTCCTGTATTATCCCTCTATCCTACTGTCCCTGTATTATATCCCTGTATTATCCCTCTATCCTACTGTCCCTGTATTATCCCTATATCCTACTGTCCCTGTATTATATCCCTGTATTATCCCTATATCCTACTGTCTCTGTATTATATCCCTATATCCTACTGTCCCTGTATTATATCCCTGTATTATCCCTATATCCTACTGTCTCTGTATTATATCCCTATATCCTACTGTCCCTGTATTATATCCCTGTATTATCCCTATATCCTACTGTCTCTGTATTATATCCCTATATCCTACTGTCCCTGTATTATATTCCTGTATTATCCCTCTATCCTACTGTCTCTGTATTATATCCCTGTATTATCCCCATATCCTACTGTCCCTGTATTATATCCCTGTATTATCCCTCTATCCTACTGTCCCTGTATTATATCCCTGTATTATCCCCATATCCTACTGTCCCTGTATTATATCCCTGTATTATCCCTCTGTCCTACTGTCCCTGTATTATATCCCTGTATTATCCCTATATCCTACTGTCCCTGTATTATACCCCTGTATTATCCCTATATCCTACTGTCCCTGTATTATATCCCTGTATTATCCCTCTATCCTACTGTCCCTGTATTATATTCCTGTATTATCCCCATATCCCACTGTCCCTGTAATATATCCCTGTATTATCCCTCTATCCTACTGTCCCTGTATTATATCCCTGTATTATCCCTCTGTCCTACTGTCCCTGTATTATATCCCTGTATTATCCCTCTGTCCTACTGTCCCTGTATTATAGCCCTGTATTATCCCTCTATCCTACTGTCCCTGTATTATATCCCTGTATTATCCCTCTATCCTACTGTCCCTGTATTATATCCCTGTATTATCCCTCTATCCTACTGTCCCTGTATTATATCCCTGTATTATCCCTCTGTCCTACTGTCCCTGTATTATATCCCTGTATTATCCCTCTATCCTACTGTCCCTGTATTATATCCCTGTATTATCCCCATATCCTACTGTCCCTGTATTATCCCTCTATCCTACTGTCCCTGTATTATATCCCTGTAGTATCCCTCTATCCTACTGTCCCTGTATTATATCCCTGTATTATCCCCATATCCTACTGTCCCTGTATTATATCCCTGTATTATCCCTATATCCTACTGTCTCTGTATTATATCCCTATATCCTACTGTCCCTGTATTATATCCCTGTATTATCCCTCTATCCTACTGTCCCTGTATTATATCCCTGTATTATCCCCATATCCTACTGTCCCTGTATTATCCCTCTATCCTACTGTCCCTGTATTATATCCATGTAGTATCCCTCTATCCTACTGTCCCTGTATTATATCCCTGTATTATCCCCATATCCTACTGTCCCTGTATTATACCCCTGTATTATCCGCATATCCTACTGTCCCTGTATTATCCCTCTATCCTACTGTCCCTGTATTATATCCCTGTATTATCCCTCTATCCTACTGTCCCTGTATTATATCCCTGTATTATCCCCATATCCTACTGTCCCTGTATTATCCCTCTATCCTACTGTCCCTGTTTTATATCCCTGTATTATCCCTCTATCCTACTGTCCCTGTATTATATCCCTGTATTATCCCCATATCCTACTGTCCCTGTATTATACCCCTGTATTATCCGCATATCCTACTGTCCCTGTATTATCCCTCTATCCTACTGTCCCTGTATTATATACCTGTATTATCCCCATATCCTACTGTCCCTGTATTATCCCTCTATCCTACTGTCCCGGTATAATATCCCTGTATTATCACCATATCCTACTGTCCCTGTATTATCCCTCTATCCTACTGTCCCTGTATTATATCCCTGTAGTATCCCTCTATCCTACTGTCCCTGTATTATATCCCTGTATTATCCCCATATCCTAGTGTCCCTGTATTATATCCCTGTATTATCCCTATATCCTACTGTCTCTGTATTATATCCCTATATCCTACTGTCCCTGTATTATATCCCTGTATTATCCCTCTATCCTACTGTCCCTGTATTATATCCCTGTATTATCCCCATATCCTACTGTCCCTGTATTATCCCTCTATCCTACTGTCCCTGTTTTATATCCCTGTATTATCCCTCTATCCTACTGTCCCTGTATTATATCCCTGTATTATCCCTCTATCCTACTGTCCCTGTATTATATCCCTGTATTATCCCCATATCCTACTGTCCCTGTATTATACCCCTGTATTATCCGCATATCCTACTGTCCCTGTATTATCCCTCTATCCTACTATCCCTGTATTATATCCCTGTATTATCCCTCTGTCCTACTGTCCCTGTATTATATCCCTGTATTATCCCTCTGTCCTACTGTCCCTGTATTATAGCCCTGTATTATCCCTCTATCCTACTGTCCCTGTATTATATCCCTTTATTATCCCTCTATCCTACTGTCCCTGTATTATATCCCTGTATTATCCCTCTGTCCTACTGTCCCTGTATTATATCCCTGTATTATCCCTCTATCCTACTGTCCCTGTATTATATCCCTGTATTATCCCCATATCCTACTGTCCCTGTATTATCCCTCTATCCTACTGTCCCTGTATTATATCCATGTAGTATCCCTCTATCCTACTGTCCCTGTATTATATCCCTGTATTATCCCCATATCCTACTGTCCCTGTATTATACCCCTGTATTATCCGCATATCCTACTGTCCCTGTATTATCCCTCTATCCTACTGTCCCTGTATTATATCCCTGTATTATCCCTCTATCCTACTGTCCCTGTATTATATCCCTGTATTATCCCTCTATCCTACTGTCCCTGTATTATATCCCTGTATTATCCCCATATCCTACTGTCCCTGTATTATCCCTCTATCCTACTGTCCCTGTATTATCCCTCTATCCTACTGTCCCTGTATTATATACCTGTATTATCCCCATATCCTACTGTCCCTGTATTATCCCTCTATCCTACTGTCCCGGTATAATATCCCTGTATTATCACCATATCCTACTGTCCCTGTATTATCCCTCTATCCTACTGTCCCTGTATTATATCCCTGTATTATCCCCATATCCTACTGTCCCTGTATTATATCCCTGTATTATCCCTCTATCTTACTGTCCTTGTATTATATCCCTGTATTATCCCTCTATCCTACTGTCCCTGTATTATATCCCTGTATTATCCCTCTATCCTACTGTCCCTGTATTATATCCCTGTATTATCCCTCTATCCTACTATCCCTGTATTATATCCCTGTATTATCCCTCTATCCTACTGTCTCTGTATTATATCCCTGTATTATCCCCATATCCTACTGTCCCTGTATTATATCCCTGTATTATCCCTCTATCCTACTGTCCCTGTATTATATCCCTGTATTATCCCCATATCCTACTGTCCCTGTATTATATCCCTGTATTATCCCTCTGTCCTACTGTCCCTGTATTATATCCCTGTATTATCCCTATATCCTACTGTCCCTGTATTATAGCCCTGTATTATCCCTATATCCTACTGTCCCTGTATTATATCCCTGTATTATCCCTCTATCCTACTGTCCCTGTATTATATTCCTGTATTATCCCCATATCCCACTGTCCCTGTATTATATCCCTGTATTATCCCTCTATCCTACTGTCCCTGTATTATATCCCTGTATTATCCCTCTGTCCTACTGTCCCTGTATTATATCCCTGTATTATCCCTCTGTCCTACTGTCCCTGTATTATAGCCCTGTATTATCCCTCTATCCTACTGTCCCTGTATTATATCCCTGTATTATCCCTCTATCCTACTGTCCCTGTATTATATCCCTGTATTATCCCTCTATCCTACTGTCCCTGTATTATATCCCTGTATTATCCCTCTGTCCTACTGTCCCTGTATTATATCCCTGTATTATCCCTATATCCTACTGTCTCTGTATTATATCCCTATATCCTACTGTCCCTGTATTATATCCCTGTATTATCCCTCTATCCTATGTCCCTGTAGTATCCCTCTATCCTACTGTCCCTGTATTATATCCCTGTATTATCCCCATATCCTACTGTCCCTGTATTATATCCCTGTATTATCCCTATATCCTACTGTCTCTGTATTATATCCCTATATCCTACTGTCCCTGTATTATATCCCTGTATTATCCCTCTATCCTACTGTCCCTGTATTATATCCCTGTATTATCCCCATATCCTACTGTCCCTGTATTATCCCTCTATCCTACTGTCCCTGTATTATATCCCTGTATTATCCCTCTGTCCTACTGTCCCTGTATTATATCCCTGTATTATCCCTCTGTCCTACTGTCCCTGTATTATAGCCCCGTATTATCCCTCTATCCTACTGTCCCTGTATTATATCCCTGTATTATCCCTCTATCCTACTGTCCCTGTATTATATCCCTGTATTATCCCTCTATCCTACTGTCCCTGTATTATATCCCTGTATTATCCCTCTGTCCTACTGTCCCTGTATTATATCCCTGTATTATCCCTCTATCCTACTGTCCCTGTATTATATCCCTGTATTATCCCCATATCCTACTGTCCCTGTATTATCCCTCTATCCTACTGTCCCTGTATTATATCCCTGTAGTATCCCTCTATCCTACTGTCCCTGTATTATATCCCTGTATTATCCCCATATCCTACTGTCCCTGTATTATATCCCTGTATTATCCCTATATCCTACTGTCTCTGTATTATATCCCTATATCCTACTGTCCCTGTATTATATCCCTGTATTATCCCTCTATCCTACTGTCCCTGTATTATATCCCTGTATTATCCCCATATCCTACTGTCCCTGTATTATCCCTCTATCCTACTGTCCCTGTTTTATATCCCTGTATTATCCCTCTATCCTGTCCCTGTATTATA
This sequence comes from Pseudophryne corroboree, assembly GCF_028390025.1. Lineage (NCBI taxonomy): Eukaryota > Metazoa > Chordata > Amphibia > Anura > Myobatrachidae > Pseudophryne > Pseudophryne corroboree. The sequence goes on along the minus strand of NC_086447.1, from coordinate 3,820,853 downwards.
TCCCTGTATTATCCCTCTATCCTACTGTCCCTGTATTATCCCTCTATCCTACTATCCCTGTATTATATCCCTGTATTATCCCTCTATCCTACTGTCCCTGTATTATATCCCTTTATTATCCCTATATCCTACTGTCCCTGTATTATATCCCTGTATTATCCCTCTATCAAACTGTCCCTGTATTATATCCCTGTATTATCCCTCTATCCTACTGTCCCTGTATTATATCCCTGTATTATCCCCATATCCTACTGTCCCTGTATTATCCCTCTATCCTACTGTCCCTGTATTATATCCCTGTAGTATACCTCTATCCTACTGTCCCTGTATTATATCCCTGTATTATCCCTCTATCCTACTGTCCCTGTATTATATCCCTGTATTATCCCCATATCCTACTGTCCCTGTATTATATCCCTGTATTATCCCTCTATCCTACTGTCCCTGTATTATATCCCTGTAGTATCCCTCTATCCTACTGTCCCTGTATTATATCCCTGTATTATCCCCATATCCTACTGTCCCTGTATTATATTCCTGTATTATCCCTCTATCCTACTGTCCCTGTATTATATTCCTGTATTATATCCCTCTATCCTACTGTCCCTGTATTATACCCCTGTATTATCCCTCTATCCTACTGTCCCTGTATTATACTCCTTTATTATCCCTGTATCCTACTGTCCCTGTATTATACTCCTGTATTATCCCTCTATCCTACTGTCCCTGTATTATATCCCTGTATTATTCCTATATCCTACTGTCCCTGTATTATATCCCTGTATTATCCCTCTATCCTACTGTCTCTGTATTATACTCCTGTATTATCCCTCTATCCTACTGTCCCTGTATTATATCCCTGTATTATCCCTCTATCCTACTGTCCCTGTATTATCCCTCTATCCTACTGTCCCTGTATTATACCCCTGTATTATCCCTCTATCCTACTGTCCCTGTATTATCCCTATATCCTACTGTCCCTGTATTATATCCCTGTATTATCCCTATATCCTACTGTCTCTGTATTATATCCCTATATCCTACTGTCCCTGTATTATATCCCTGTATTATCCCTATATCCTACTGTCTCTGTATTATATCCCTATATCCTACTGTCCCTGTATTATATCCCTGTATTATCCCTATATCCTACTGTCTCTGTATTATATCCCTATATCCTACTGTCCCTGTATTATATTCCTGTATTATCCCTCTATCCTACTGTCTCTGTATTATATCCCTGTATTATCCCCATATCCTACTGTCCCTGTATTATATCCCTGTATTATCCCTCTATCCTACTGTCCCTGTATTATATCCCTGTATTATCCCCATATCCTACTGTCCCTGTATTATATCCCTGTATTATCCCTCTGTCCTACTGTCCCTGTATTATATCCCTGTATTATCCCTATATCCTACTGTCCCTGTATTATACCCCTGTATTATCCCTATATCCTACTGTCCCTGTATTATATCCCTGTATTATCCCTCTATCCTACTGTCCCTGTATTATATTCCTGTATTATCCCCATATCCCACTGTCCCTGTATTATATCCCTGTATTATCCCTCTATCCTACTGTCCCTGTATTATATCCCTGTATTATCCCTCTGTCCTACTGTCCCTGTATTATATCCCTGTATTATCCCTCTGTCCTACTGTCCCTGTATTATAGCCCTGTATTATCCCTCTATCCTACTGTCCCTGTATTATATCCCTGTATTATCCCTCTATCCTACTGTCCCTGTATTATATCCCTGTATTATCCCTCTATCCTACTGTCCCTGTATTATATCCCTGTATTATCCCTCTGTCCTACTGTCCCTGTATTATATCCCTGTATTATCCCTCTATCCTACTGTCCCTGTATTATATCCCTGTATTATCCCCATATCCTACTGTCCCTGTATTATCCCTCTATCCTACTGTCCCTGTATTATATCCCTGTAGTATCCCTCTATCCTACTGTCCCTGTATTATATCCCTGTATTATCCCCATATCCTACTGTCCCTGTATTATATCCCTGTATTATCCCTATATCCTACTGTCTCTGTATTATATCCCTATATCCTACTGTCCCTGTATTATATCCCTGTATTATCCCTCTATCCTACTGTCCCTGTATTATATCCCTGTATTATCCCCATATCCTACTGTCCCTGTATTATCCCTCTATCCTACTGTCCCTGTATTATATCCATGTAGTATCCCTCTATCCTACTGTCCCTGTATTATATCCCTGTATTATCCCCATATCCTACTGTCCCTGTATTATACCCCTGTATTATCCGCATATCCTACTGTCCCTGTATTATCCCTCTATCCTACTGTCCCTGTATTATATCCCTGTATTATCCCTCTATCCTACTGTCCCTGTATTATATCCCTGTATTATCCCCATATCCTACTGTCCCTGTATTATCCCTCTATCCTACTGTCCCTGTTTTATATCCCTGTATTATCCCTCTATCCTACTGTCCCTGTATTATATCCCTGTATTATCCCCATATCCTACTGTCCCTGTATTATACCCCTGTATTATCCGCATATCCTACTGTCCCTGTATTATCCCTCTATCCTACTGTCCCTGTATTATATACCTGTATTATCCCCATATCCTACTGTCCCTGTATTATCCCTCTATCCTACTGTCCCGGTATAATATCCCTGTATTATCACCATATCCTACTGTCCCTGTATTATCCCTCTATCCTACTGTCCCTGTATTATATCCCTGTATTATCCCCATATCCTACTGTCCCTGTATTATATCCCTGTATTATCCCTCTTTCTTACTGTCCTTGTATTATATCCCTGTATTATCCCTCTATCCTACTGTCCCTGTATTATATCCCTGTATTATCCCTCTATCCTACTGTCCCTGTATTATATCCCTGTATTATCCCTCTATCCTACTATCCCTGTATTATCCCTCTATCCTACTGTCCCTGTATTATATCCCTTTATTATCCCTATATCCTACTGTCCCTGTATTATATCCCTGTATTATCCCTCTATCAAACTGTCCCTGTATTATATCCCTGTATTATCCCTCTATCCTACTGTCCCTGTATTATATCCCTGTATTATCCCCATATCCTACTGTCCCTGTATTATATCCCTGTATTATCCCTCTATCCTACTGTCCCTGTATTATATCCCTGTAGTATCCCTCTATCCTACTGTCCCTGTATTATATCCCTGTATTATCCCCATATCCTACTGTCCCTGTATTATATTCCTGTATTATCCCTCTATCCTACTGTCCCTGTATTATATTCCTGTATTATATCCCTCTATCCTACTGTCCCTGTATTATACCCCTGTATTATCCCTCTATCCTACTGTCCCTGTATTATATTCCTGTATTATCCCCCTATCCTACTGTCCCTGTATTATATCCCTGTATTATTCCTATATCCTACTGTCCCTGTATTATATCCCTGTATTATCCCTCTATCCTACTGTCTCTGTATTATACTCCTGTATTATCCCTCTATCCTACTGTCCCTGTATTATATCCCTGTATTATCCCTCTATCCTACTGTCCCTGTATTATCCCTCTATCCTACTGTCCCTGTATTATACCCCTGTATTATCCCTCTATCCTACTGTCCCTGTATTATCCCTATATCCTACTGTCCCTGTATTATATCCCTGTATTATCCCTATATCCTACTGTCTCTGTATTATATCCCTATATCCTACTGTCCCTGTATTATATCCCTGTATTATCCCTATATCCTACTGTCTCTGTATTATATCCCTATATCCTACTGTCCCTGTATTATATCCCTGTATTATCCCTATATCCTACTGTCTCTGTATTATATCCCTATATCCTACTGTCCCTGTATTATATCCCTGTATTATCCCTCTATCCTACTGTCTCTGTATTATATCCCTGTATTATCCCCATATCCTACTGTCCCTGTATTATATCCCTGTATTATCCCTCTATCCTACTGTCCCTGTATTATATCCCTGTATTATCCCCATATCCTACTGTCCCTGTATTATATCCCTGTATTATCCCTCTGTCCTACTGTCCCTGTATTATATCCCTGTATTATCCCTATATCCTACTGTCCCTGTATTATACCCCTGTATTATCCCCATATCCCACTGTCCCTGTATTATATCCCTGTATTATCCCTCTGTCCTACTGTCCCTGTATTATATCCCTGTATTATCCCTCTGTCCTACTGTCCCTGTATTATATCCCTGTATTATCCCTCTGTCCTACTGTCCCTGTATTATAGCCCTGTATTATCCCTCTATCCTACTGTCCCTGTATTATATCCCTGTATTATCCCTCTATCCTACTGTCCCTGTATTATATCCCTGTATTATCCCTCTATCCTACTGTCCCTGTATTATATCCCTGTATTATCCCTCTGTCCTACTGTCCCTGTATTATATCCCTGTATTATCCCTCTATCCTACTGTCCCTGTATTATATCCCTGTATTATCCCCATATCCTACTGTCCCTGTATTATCCCTCTATCCTACTGTCCCTGTATTATATCCCTGTAGTATCCCTCTATCCTACTGTCCCTGTATTATATCCCTGTATTATCCCCATATCCTACTGTCCCTGTATTATATCCCTGTATTATCCCTATATCCTACTGTCTCTGTATTATATCCCTATATCCTACTGTCCCTGTATTATATCCCTGTATTATCCCTCTATCCTACTGTCCCTGTATTATATCCCTGTATTATCCCCATATCCTACTGTCCCTGTATTATCCCTCTATCCTACTGTCCCTGTATTATATACCTGTAGTATACCTCTATCCTACTGTCCCTGTATTATATCCCTGTATTATCCCTCTATCCTACTGTCCCTGTATTATATCCCTGTATTATCCCCATATCCTACTGTCCCTGTATTATATCCCTGTATTATCCCTCTATCCTACTGTCCCTGTATTATATCCCTGTAGTATCCCTCTATCCTACTGTCCCTGTATTATATCCCTGTATTATCCCCATATCCTACTGTCCCTGTATTATATTCCTGTATTATCCCTCTATCCTACTGTCCCTGTATTATATTCCTGTATTATATCCCTCTATCCTACTGTCCCTGTATTATACCCCTGTATTATCCCTCTATCCTACTGTCCCTGTATTATACCCCTTTATTATCCCTCTATCCTACTGTCCCTGTATTATACTCCTGTATTATCCCTCTATCCTACTGTCCCTGTATTATATCCCTGTATTATCCCTATATCCTACTGTCCCTGTATTATATCCCTGTATTATCCCTCTATCCTACTGTTTCTGTATTATACTCCTGTATTATCCCTCTATCCTACTGTCCCTGTATTATATCCCTGTATTATCCCTCTATCCTACTGTCCCTGTATTATCCCTCTATCCTACTGTCCCTGTATTATACCCCTGTATTATCCCTCTATCCTACTGTCCCTGTATTATCCCTATATCCTACTGTCCCTGTATTATATCCCTGTATTATCCCTATATCATACTGTCTCTGTATTATATCCCTATATCCTACTGTCCCTGTATTATATCCCTGTATTATCCTACTGTCCCTGTATTATATCCCTGTATTATCCCTATATCCTACTGTCCCTGTATTATATCCCTGTATTATCCCTATATCCTACTGTCTCTGTATTATATCCCTATATCCCACTGTCCCTGTATTATATCCCTGTATTATCCCTCTATCCTACTGTCCCTGTATTATATCCCTGTATTATCCCTCTATCCTACTGTCCCTGTATTATATCCCTGTATTATCCCTCTATCCTACTGTCCCTGTATTATATCCCTGTATTATCCCCATATCCTACTGTCCCTGTATTATATCCCTGTATTATCCCCATATCCTACTGTCCCTGTATTATATCCCTGTATTATCCCTATATCCTACTGTCTCTGTATTATATCCCTATATCCTACTGTCCCTGTATTATATCCCTGTATTATCCCTCTATCCTACTGTCCCTGTATTATATCCCTGTATTATCCCCATATCCTACTGTCCCTGTATTATCCCTCTATCCTACTGTCCCTGTTTTATATCCCTGTATTATCCCTCTATCCTACTGTCCCTGTATTATATCCCTGTATTATCCCTCTATCCTACTGTCCCTGTATTATATCCCTGTATTATCCCCATATCCTACTGTCCCTGTATTATACCCCTGTATTATCCGCATATCCTACTGTCCCTGTATTATCCCTCTATCCTACTATCCCTGTATTATATCCCTGTATTATCCCTCTGTCCTACTGTCCCTGTATTATATCCCTGTATTATCCCTCTGTCCTACTGTCCCTGTATTATAGCCCTGTATTATCCCTCTATCCTACTGTCCCTGTATTATATCCCTTTATTATCCCTCTATCCTACTGTCCCTGTATTATATCCCTGTATTATCCCTCTGTCCTACTGTCCCTGTATTATATCCCTGTATTATCCCTCTATCCTACTGTCCCTGTATTATATCCCTGTATTATCCCCATATCCTACTGTCCCTGTATTATCCCTCTATCCTACTGTCCCTGTATTATATCCATGTAGTATCCCTCTATCCTACTGTCCCTGTATTATATCCCTGTATTATCCCCATATCCTACTGTCCCTGTATTATACCCCTGTATTATCCGCATATCCTACTGTCCCTGTATTATCCCTCTATCCTACTGTCCCTGTATTATATCCCTGTATTATCCCTCTATCCTACTGTCCCTGTATTATATCCCTGTATTATCCCCATATCCTACTGTCCCTGTATTATCCCTCTATCCTACTGTCCCTGTATTATCCCTCTATCCTACTGTCCCTGTATTATATACCTGTATTATCCCCATATCCTACTGTCCCTGTATTATCCCTCTATCCTACTGTCCCGGTATAATATCCCTGTATTATCACCATATCCTACTGTCCCTGTATTATCCCTCTATCCTACTGTCCCTGTATTATATCCCTGTATTATCCCCATATCCTACTGTCCCTGTATTATATCCCTGTATTATCCCTCTATCTTACTGTCCTTGTATTATATCCCTGTATTATCCCTCTATCCTACTGTCCCTGTATTATATCCCTGTATTATCCCTCTATCCTACTGTCCCTGTATTATATCCCTGTATTATCCCTCTATCCTACTATCCCTGTATTATATCCCTGTATTATCCCTCTATCCTACTGTCTCTGTATTATATCCCTGTATTATCCCCATATCCTACTGTCCCTGTATTATATCCCTGTATTATCCCTCTATCCTACTGTCCCTGTATTATATCCCTGTATTATCCCCATATCCTACTGTCCCTGTATTATATCCCTGTATTATCCCTCTGTCCTACTGTCCCTGTATTATATCCCTGTATTATCCCTATATCCTACTGTCCCTGTATTATACCCCTGTATTATCCCTATATCCTACTGTCCCTGTATTATATCCCTGTATTATCCCTCTATCCTACTGTCCCTGTATTATATTCCTGTATTATCCCCATATCCCACTGTCCCTGTATTATATCCCTGTATTATCCCTCTATCCTACTGTCCCTGTATTATATCCCTGTATTATCCCTCTGTCCTACTGTCCCTGTATTATATCCCTGTATTATCCCTCTGTCCTACTGTCCCTGTATTATAGCCCTGTATTATCCCTCTATCCTACTGTCCCTGTATTATATCCCTGTATTATCCCTCTATCCTACTGTCCCTGTATTATATCCCTGTATTATCCCTCTATCCTACTGTCCCTGTATTATATCCCTGTATTATCCCTCTGTCCTACTGTCCCTGTATTATATCCCTGTATTATCCCTCTATCCTACTGTCCCTGTATTATATCCCTGTATTATCCCCATATCCTACTGTCCCTGTATTATCCCTCTATCCTACTGTCCCTGTATTATATCCCTGTAGTATCCCTCTATCCTACTGTCCCTGTATTATATCCCTGTATTATCCCCATATCCTACTGTCCCTGTATTATATCCCTGTATTATCCCTATATCCTACTGTCTCTGCATTATATCCCTATATCCTACTGTCCCTGTATTATATCCCTGTATTATCCCTCTATCCTACTGTCCCTGTATTATATCCCTGTATTATCCCCATATCCTACTGTCCCTGTATTATCCCTCTATCCTACTGTCCCTGTTTTATATCCCTGTATTATCCCTCTATCCTACTGTCCCTGTATTATATCCCTGTATTCCTCTATCCTACTGTCCCTGTATTATATCCCTGTATTATCCCCATATCCTACTGTCCCTGTATTATACCCCTGTATTATCCGCATATCCTACTGTCCCTGTATTATCCCTCTATCCTACTATCCCTGTATTATATCCCTGTATTATCCCTCTGTCCTACTGTCCCTGTATTATATCCCTGTATTATCCCTCTGTCCTACTGTCCCTGTATTATAGCCCTGTATTATCCCTCTTTCTCTATCGTCCTAAGTGGATGCTGGGGTTCCTGAAAGGACCATGGGGAATAGCGGCTCCGCAGGAGACAGGGCACAAAAAAGTAAAGCTTTACTAGGTCAGGTGGTGTGCACTGGCTCCTCCCCCTATGACCCTCCTCCAGACTCCAGTTAGATTTTGTGCCCGAACGAGAAGGGTGCAATCTAGGTGGCTCTCCTAAAGAGCTGCTTAGAGAAAGTTTAGTTTAGGTTTTTTTCTTTACAGTGAGTCCTGCTGGCAACAGGATCACTGCAACGTGGGACTTAGGGGGAAAGTAGTAAACTCACCTGCATGCAGAGTGGATTTGCTGCTTGGCTACTGGACACCATTAGCTCCAGAGGGATCGAACACAGGCCCAGCCGTGGAGTCCGGTCCCGGAGCCGCGCCGCCGACCCCCTTGCAGATGCTGAAGCGTGAAGAGGTCCGGAAACCGGCGGCTGAAGACTCCTCAGTCTTCATAAGGTAGCGCACAGCACTGCAGCTGTGCGCCATTTTCCTCTCAGCACACTTCACTGGGCAGTCACTGAGGGTGCAGAGCGCTGGGGGGGGGCGCTCTGAGAGGCAAATATAAACCTTATACAAGGCTAAAAATACCTCACATATAGCCCATAGGGGCTATATGGAGATATTTAACCCCTGCCTGACTGGAAAAATAGCGGGAGAAGAACCCGCCGAAAAAGGGGCGGGGCCTATCTCCTCAGCACACGGCGCCATTTTCTGTCACAGCTCCGCTGGTCAGAACGGCTCCCAGGTCTCTCCCCTGCACTGCACTACAGAAACAGGGTAAAACAGAGAGGGGGGGCACATTAATGGCTATATATATATATATTAAAGCAGCTATAAGGGAGCACTTAATATAAGGATATCCCTTGTTTATATAGCGCTTTGTGGTGTGTGCTGGCAGACTCTCCCTCTGTCTCCCCAAAAGGGCTAGTGGGTCCTGTCTTCATTAGAGCATTCCCTGTGAGTTTGCGGTGTGTGTCGGTACGTGGTGTCGACATGTATGAGGACGATATTGGTGTGGAGGCGGAGCAATTGCCAAATATGCAGATGTCACCCCCCAGGGGGTCGACACCAGAATGGATGCCTTTATTTGTGGAATTACGTGATGGTTTATCTTCCCTTAAACAGTCAGTTGAGGACATGAGGCGGCCGGACAATCAATTAATGCCTGTCCAGGCGCCTCAAACACCGTCAGGGGCTGTAAAACGCCCTTTGCCTCAGTCGGTCGACACAGACCCAGACACGGGCACTGATTCCAGTGACGACGGTAGAAATTCAAACGTATTTTCCAGTAGGGCCACACGTTATATGATTTTGGCAATGAAGGAGACGTTACATTTAGCTGATACTACAGATACCGTAAAACAGGGTATTATGTATGGTGTGAAAAAACTACAAACAGTTTTTCCTGAATCAGAAGAATTAAATGACGTGTGTGATGAAGCGTGGGTTGCTCCTGATAAAAAGTTGATAATTTCAAAAAAGTTATTGGCATTATACCCTTTCCCGCCAGAGGTTAGGGCGCGCTGGGAAACACCCCCTAAGGTGGACAAGGCGCTCACACGCTTATCCAAACAAGTGGCGTTACCCTCTCCTGAGACGGCCGCACTTAAGGATCCATCAGATAGAAAGATGGAAGTTATTCAAAAGAATATATACACACATGCAGGTGTTATACTACGACCAGCTATAGCAACTGCCTGGATGTGCAGTGCTGGAGTAGTTTGGTCAGAATCCCTGATTGAAAATATTGATACCCTAGATAGGGACAATGTTTTACTGTCGTTAGAACAAATAAAGGATGCATTTATCTATATGCGTGATGCACAGAGGGATATTTGCACACTGGCATCTCGGGTGAGTGCTATGTCCATTTCAGCCAGAAGAGCCTTATGGACACGACAGTGGACAGGCGATGCGGATTCAAAACGTCACATGGAGGTTTTGCCGTATAAAGGGGAGGAGTTATTTGGAGTTGGTCTATCAGACTTGGTGGCCACGGCTACTGCCGGGAAATCCACTTTTTTACCTCAAGTCACTCCCCAACAGAGAAAGGCACCGACCTTTCAACCGCAGCCTTTTCGCTCCTACAAAAATAAGAGAGCAAAGGGCTTGTCGTACCTGCCACGAGGCAGAGGAAGAGGGAAGAGACACCAACAGGCAGCTCCTTCCCAGGAACAGAAGCCCTCCCCGGCTCCTGCAAAAACCTCAGCATGACGCTGGGGCCTCTCAAGCGGACTCGGGGACAGTGGGGGGCCGTCTCAAAAATTACAGCGCGCAGTGGGCTCACTCGCAGGTAGACCCCTGGATCCTGCAGATAATATCTCAGGGGTACAGGTTGGAATTAGAGACGGATCCTCCTCATCGTTTCCTGAAGTCTGCCTTACCAACCGTCTCTTCCGAAAGGGAGAGGGTGTTGGAAGCCATTCACAAGCTGTACGCTCAGCAGGTGATAGTCAAAGTACCCCTATTACAACAAGGAAAGGGGTATTATTCCACTCTATTTGTGGTACCGAAGCCGGATGGCTCGGTAAGGCCTATTCTAAATCTGAAGTCCTTGAACCTCTACATAAAAAAGTTCAAGTTCAAGATGGAGTCACTCAGAGCAGTGATAGCGAACCTGGAAGAAGGGGACTTTATGGTATCCTTGGACATCAAGGATGCGTATCTACACGTTCCGATTTACCCCGCACACCAGGGGTACCTCAGGTTCATTGTTCAAAACTGTCACTATCAGTTTCAGACGCTGCCGTTCGGATTGTCCACGGCGCCTCGGGTCTTTACCAAGGTAATGGCCGAGATGATGATTCTTCTTCGAAGAAAAGGCGTATTAGTTATCCCATACTTGGACGATCTCCTAATAAGGGCAAGGTCCAGAGAACAGCTGGAGACAGCTTTAGCACTATCTCAAGAGGTGCTAAGATAACACGGGTGGATTCTGAATATTCCAAAATCCCATTTAATCCCGACAACTCGTCTGCTGTTCCTAGGAATGATTCTGGACACGGTTCAGAAAAAGGTTTTCCTTCCAGAGGAAAAAGCCAAGGAGTTATCCGATCTGGTCAGGAACCTCCTAAAATCAGGAAAAGTGTCAGTACATCAATGCACAAGAGTCCTGGGAAAAATGGTGGCTTCTTACGAAGCAATTCCATTCGGCAGATTCCATGCAAGAATATTCCAAAGGGATCTGTTGGACAAATGGTCAGGGTCGCATCTGCAGATGCACCTGCGAATAACCCTGTCACCAAAGACAAGGGTGTCACTTCTGTGGTGGTTGCAGAAGGCTCACCTATTAGAAGGCCGCAGATTCGGCATTCAGGATTGGATCCTGGTGACCACGGACGCCAGCCTGAGAGGCTGGGGAGCAGTCACACAAGGAAGAAACTTCCAGGGAGTATGGACGAGTCTGGAAAAGTCTCTTCACATAAACATTCTGGAACTAAGAGCAATCTACAATGCTCTAAGCCAGGCGGAACTTCTCCTGCAAGGAAAGCCGGTGTTGATTCAGTCGGACAACATCACGGCTGTCGCCCATGTAAACAGGCAGGGCGGCACAAGAAGCAGGAGTGCAATGGCAGAAGCTGCCAAGATTCTTCGCTGGGCGGAGAATCACGTGATAGCACTGTCAGCAGTGTTCATCCCGGGCGTGGACAACTGGGAAGCAGACTTCCTCAGCAGACACGATCTTCATCCGGGAGAGTGGGGTCTACATCCAGAAGTCTTCAACATGTTAATAGACCGTTGGGAAAGACCAATTGTAGACATGATGGCGTCTCGCCTCAACAAGAAACTGGACAAATATTGCGCCAGGTCAAGAGATCCACAGGCAATAGCTGTGGACGCACTGGTAACTCCTTGGGTGTACCAGTCAGTGTATGTGTTTCATCCTCTGCCGCTCATACCAAAGGTATTGAAGATCATACGGCAAAGAAGAGTAAGGACAATACTAGTGGTTCCGGATTGGCCGAGAAGGACTTGGTATCCGGAACTTCAAGAGATGCTCACGGACGAACCGTGGCCTCTACCTCTGAGAAGGGACCTGCTACAGCAGGGTCCCTGTCTTTTTCAAGACTTACCGCGGCTGCGTTTGACGGCATGGCGGTTGAACGCCAGATCCTAAAAGGGAAAGGCATTCCAGAAGAAGTCATTCCTACCTTGATTAAGGCACGGAAGGAAGTCACCGTGAAACATTATCACCGCATTTGGCGAAAATATGTAGCGTGGTGCGAGGATCGGAGGGTTCCGACGGAGGAATTCCAACTGGGTCGTTTCCTACATTTCCTGCAATCAGGATTATCTATGGGTCTCAAATTGGGATCCATTAAGGTTCAAATTTCGGCCCTGTCAATATTCTTCCAAAAAGAATTGGCCTCTGTCCCTGAGGTCCAGACTTTTGTCAAGGGAGTACTGCATATACAGCCTCCTGTGGTGCCTCCGGTGGCACCGTGGGATCTAAATGTAGTTTTAGATTTCCTCAAATCCCATTGGTTTGAACCATTGAAAAAGGTGGATTTGAAATATCTCACATTGAAAGTGACTATGTTACTAGCCCTGGCCTCTGCCAGGAGAGTATCTGAATTGGCGGCTTTATCTTATAAAAGTCCTTATCTAATCTTCCATTCGGATAGGGCAGAACTGCGGACTCGTCCGCATTTTCTCCCTAAAGTGGTATCAGCATTTCATCTGAACCAACCTATTGTGGTGCCTGCGGCCACTAGCGACTTGGAGGACTCCAAGTTGTTGGACGTTGTCAGAGCCTTAAAAATATACATTGCAAGGACGGCTGGAGTCAGAAAATCTGACTCGCTGTTTATATTGTATGCACCCAACAAGTTGGGCGCACCTGCTTCTAAGCAGTCGATTGCTCGTTGGATTTGTAACACAATTCAACTTGCACATTCTGTGGCAGGCCTGCCACAGCCTAAAACTGTAAAAGCCCACTCCACAAGGAAGGTGGGCTCATCTTGGGCGGCTGCCCGAGGGGTCTCGGCATTACAACTCTGCCGAGCAGCTACGTGGTCGGGGGAGAACACGTTTGTAAAATTTTACAAATTTGATACCCTGGCAAAGGAGGACCTGGAGTTCTCTCATTCGGTGCTGCAGAGTCATCCGCACTCTCCCGCCCGTTTGGGAGCTTTGGTATAATCCCCATGGTCCTTTCAGGAACCCCAGCATCCACTTAGGACGATAGAGAAAATAAGAATTTACTTACCGATAATTCTATTTCTCGGAGTCCGTAGTGGATGCTGGGCGCCCATCCCAAGTGCGGATTATCTGCAATACTTGTACATAGTTATTGTTAACTAATTCGGGTTATTGTTAAGGAGCCATCTTTAAGAGGCCCTTTCTGTTGTCATACTGTTAACTGGGTTTAGATCACAAGTTGTACGGTGTGATTGGTGTGGCTGGTATGAGTCTTACCCGGGATTCAAAATGCCTCCCTTATTGTGTATGCTCGTCCGGGCACAGTACCTAACTGGAGTCTGGAGGAGGGTCATAGGGGGAGGAGCCAGTGCACACCACCTGACCTAGTAAAGCTTTACTTTTTTGTGCCCTGTCTCCTGCGGAGCCGCTATTCCCCATGGTCCTTTCAGGAACCCCAGCATCCACTACGGACTCCGAGAAATAGAATTATCGGTAAGTAAATTCTTATTATCCTACTGTCCCTGTATTATATCCCTTTATTATCCCTCTATCCTACTGTCCCTGTATTATATCCCTGTATTATCCCTCTGTCCTACTGTCCCTGTATTATATCCCTGTATTATCCCTCTGTCCTACTGTCCCTGTATTATAGCCCTGTATTATCCCTCTATCCTACTGTCCCTGTATTATATCCCTGTATTATCCCTCTATCCTACTGTCCCTGTATTATATCCCTGTATTATCCCTCTATCCTACTGTCCCTGTATTATATCCCTGTATTATCCCTCTGTCCTACTGTCCCTGTATTATATCCCTGTATTATCCCTCTATCCTACTGTCCCTGTATTATATCCCTGTATTATCCCCATATCCTACTGTCCCTGTATTATCCCTCTATCCTACTGTCCCTGTATTATATCCCTGTAGTATCCCTCTATCCTACTGTCCCTGTATTATATCCCTGTATTATCCCCATATCCTACTGTCCCTGTATTATATCCCTGTATTATCCCTATATCCTACTGTCTCTGTATTATATCCCTATATCCTACTGTCCCTGTATTATATCCCTGTATTATCCCTCTATCCTACTGTCCCTGTATTATATCCCTGTATTATCCCCATATCCTACTGTCCCTGTATTATCCCTCTATCCTACTGTCCCTGTTTTATATCCCTGTATTATCCCTCTATCCTACTGTCCCTGTATTATATCCATGTAGTATCCCTCTATCCTACTGTCCCTGTATTATATCCCTGTATTATCCCCATATCCTACTGTCCCTGTATTATACCCCTGTATTATCTGCATATCCTACTGTCCCTGTATTATCCCTCTATCCTACTGTCCCTGTATTATATCCCTGTATTATCCCTCTATCCTACTGTCCCTGTATTATATCCCTGTATTATCCCCATATCCTACTGTCCCTGTATTATCCCTCTATCCTACTGTCCCTGTATTATCCCTCTATCCTACTGTCCCTGTATTATATACCTGTATTATCCCCATATCCTACTGTCCCTGTATTATCCCTCTATCCTACTGTCCCGGTATAATATCCCTGTATTATCACCATATCCTACTGTCCCTGTATTATCCCTCTATCCTACTGTCCCTGTATTATATCCCTGTATTATCCCCATATCCTACTGTCCCTGTATTATATCCCTGTATTATCCCTCTATCTTACTGTCCTTGTATTATATCCCTGTATTATCCCTCTATCCTACTGTCCCTGTATTATATCCCTGTATTATCCCTCTATCCTACTGTCCCTGTATTATATCCCTGTATTATCCCTCTATCCTACTATCCCTGTATTATATCCCTGTATTATCCCTCTATCCTACTGTCCCTGTATTATATCCCTTTATTATCCCTATATCCTACTGTCCCTGTATTATATCCCTGTATTATCCCTCTATCAAACTGTCCCTGTATTATATCCCTGTATTATCCCTCTATCCTACTGTCCCTGTATTATATCCCTGTATTATCCCCATATCCTACTGTCCCTGTATTATATCCCTGTATTATCCCTCTATCCTACTGTCCCTGTATTATATCCCTGTAGTATCCCTCTATCCTACTGTCCCTGTATTATATCCCTGTATTATCCCCATATCCTACTGTCCCTGTATTATATTCCTGTATTATCCCTCTATCCTACTGTCCCTGTATTATATTCCTGTATTATATCCCTCTATCCTACTGTCCCTGTATTATACCCCTGTATTATCCCTCTATCCTACTGTCCCTGTATTATATTCCTGTATTATCCCTCTATCCTACTGTCCCTGTATTATATCCCTGTATTATCCCTATATCCTACTGTCCCTGTATTATATCCCTGTATTATCCCTCTATCCTACTGTCTCTGTATTATACTCCTGTATTATCCCTCTATCCTACTGTCCCTGTATTATATCCCTGTATTATCCCTCTATCCTACTGTCCCTGTATTATCCCTCTATCCTACTGTCCCTGTATTATACCCCTGTATTATCCCTCTATCCTACTGTCCCTGTATTATCCCTATATCCTACTGTCCCTGTATTATATCCCTGTATTATCCCTATATCCTACTGTCTCTGTATTATATCCCTATATCCTACTGTCCCTGTATTATATCCCTGTAGTATCCCTATATCCTACTGTCTCTGTATTATATCCCTATATCCTACTGTCCCTGTATTATATCCCTGTATTATCCCTATATCCTACTGTCTCTGTATTATATCCCTATATCCTACAGTCCCTGTATTATATCCCTGTATTATCCCTCTATCCTACTGTCTCTGTATTATATCCCTGTATTATCCCCATATCCTACTGTCCCTGTATTATATCCCTGTATTATCCCTCTATCCTACTGTCCCTGTATTATATTCCTGTATTATCCCCATATCCTACTGTCCCTGTATTATATCCCTGTATTATCCCTCTGTCCTACTGTCCCTGTATTATATCCCTGTATTATCCCTATATCCTACTGTCCCTGTATTATACCCCTGTATTATCCCTATATCCTACTGTCCCTGTATTATATCCCTGTATTATCCCTCTATCCTACTGTCCCTGTATTATATTCCTGTATTATCCCCATATCCCACTGTCCCTGTATTATATCCCTGTATTATCCCTCTATCCTACTGTCCCTGTATTATATCCCTGTATTATCCCTCTGTCCTACTGTCCCTGTATTATATCCCTGTATTATCCCTCTGTCCTACTGTCCCTGTATTATAGCCCTGTATTATCCCTCTATCCTACTGTCCCTGTATTATAGCCCTGTATTATCCCTCTATCCTACTGTCCCTGTATTATATCCCTGTATTATCCCTCTATCCTACTGTCCCTGTATTATATCCCTGTATTATCCCTCTGTCCTACTGTCCCTGTATTATATCCCTGTATTATCCCTCTATCCTACTGTCCCTGTATTATATCCCTGTATTATCCCCATATCCTACTGTCCCTGTATTATCCCTCTATCCTACTGTCCCTGTATTATATCCCTGTAGTATCCCTCTATCCTACTGTCCCTGTATTATATCCCTGTATTATCCCCATATCCTACTGTCCCTGTATTATATCCCTGTATTATCCCTATATCCTACTGTCTCTGTATTATATCCCTATATCCTACTGTCCCTGTATTATATCCCTGTATTATCCCTCTATCCTACTGTCCCTGTATTATATCCCTGTATTATCCCCATATCCTACTGTCCCTTGTATTATCCCTCTATCCTACTGTCCCTGTTTTATATCCCTGTATTATCCCTCTATCCTACTGTCCCTGTATTATATCCCTGTATTATCCCTCTATCCCACTGTCCCTGTATTATATCCCTGTATTATCCCCATATCCTACTGTCCCTGTATTATACCCCTGTATTATCCGCATATCCTACTGTCCCTGTATTATCCCTCTATCCTACTATCCCTGTATTATATCCCTGTATTATCCCTCTATCCTACTGTCCCTGTATTATATACCTGTATTATCCCCATATCCTACTGTCCCCGTATTATTCCTCTATCCTACTGTCCCGGTATAATATCCCTGTATTATCACCATATCCTACTGTCCCTGTATTATCCCTCTATCCTACTGTCCCTGTATTATATCCCTGTATTATCCCCATATCCTACTGTCCCTGTATTATATCCCTGTATTATCCCTCTATCCTACTGTCCCTGTATTATATCCCTGTATTATCCCCATATCCTACTGTCCCTTGTATTATCCCTCTATCCTACTGTCCCTGTTTTATATCCCTGTATTATCCCTCTATCCTACTGTCCCTGTATTATATCCCTGTATTATCCCTCTATCCTACTGTCCCTGTATTATATCCCTGTATTATCCCCATATCCTACTGTCCCTGTATTATACCCCTGTATTATCCGCATATCCTACTGTCCCTGTATTATCCCTCTATCCTACTATCCCTGTATTATATCCCTGTATTATCCCTCTGTCCTACTGTCCCTGTATTATATCCCTGTATTATCCCTCTGTCCTACTGTCCCTGTATTATAGCCCTGTATTATCCCTCTATCCTACTGTCCCTGTATTATATCCCTTTATTATCCCTCTATCCTACTGTCCCTGTATTATATCCCTGTATTATCCCTCTGTCCTACTGTCCCTGTATTATATCCCTGTATTATCCCTCTGTCCTACTGTCCCTGTATTATAGCCCTGTATTATCCCTCTATCCTACTGTCCCTGTATTATATCCCTGTATTATCCCTCTATCCTACTGTCCCTGTATTATATCCCTGTATTATCCCTCTATCCTACTGTCCCTGTATTATATCCCTGTATTATCCCTCTGTCCTACTGTCCCTGTATTATATCCCTGTATTATCCCTCTATCCTACTGTCCCTGTATTATATCCCTGTATTATCCCCATATCCTACTGTCCCTGTATTATCCCTCTATCCTACTGTCCCTGTATTATATCCCTGTAGTATCCCTCTATCCTACTGTCCCTGTATTATATCCCTGTATTATCCCCATATCCTACTGTCCCTGTATTATATCCCTGTATTATCCCTATATCCTACTGTCTCTGTATTATATCCCTATATCCTACTGTCCCTGTATTATATCCCTGTATTATCCCTCTATCCTACTGTCCCTGTATTATATCCCTGTATTATCCCCATATCCTACTGTCCCTGTATTATCCCTCTATCCTACTGTCCCTGTTTTATATCCCTGTATTATCCCTCTATCCTACTGTCCCTGTATTATATCCATGTAGTATCCCTCTATCCTACTGTCCCTGTATTATATCCCTGTATTATCCCCATATCCTACTGTCCCTGTATTATACCCCTGTATTATCTGCATATCCTACTGTCCCTGTATTATCCCTCTATCCTACTGTCCCTGTATTATATCCCTGTATTATCCCTCTATCCTACTGTCCCTGTATTATATCCCTGTATTATCCCCATATCCTACTGTCCCTGTATTATCCCTCTATCCTACTGTCCCTGTATTATCCCTCTATCCTACTGTCCCTGTATTATATACCTGTATTATCCCCATATCCTACTGTCCCTGTATTATCCCTCTATCCTACTGTCCCGGTATAATATCCCTGTATTATCACCATATCCTACTGTCCCTGTATTATCCCTCTATCCTACTGTCCCTGTATTATATCCCTGTATTATCCCCATATCCTACTGTCCCTGTATTATATCCCTGTATTATCCCTCTATCTTACTGTCCTTGTATTATATCCCTGTATTATCCCTCTATCCTACTGTCCCTGTATTATATCCCTGTATTATCCCTCTATCCTACTGTCCCTGTATTATATCCCTGTATTATCCCTCTATCCTACTATCCCTGTATTATATCCCTGTATTATCCCTCTATCCTACTGTCCCTGTATTATATCCCTTTATTATCCCTATATCCTACTGTCCCTGTATTATATCCCTGTATTATCCCTCTATCAAACTGTCCCTGTATTATATCCCTGTATTATCCCTCTATCCTACTGTCCCTGTATTATATCCCTGTATTATCCCCATATCCTACTGTCCCTGTATTATATCCCTGTATTATCCCTCTATCCTACTGTCCCTGTATTATATCCCTGTAGTATCCCTCTATCCTACTGTCCCTGTATTATATCCCTGTATTATCCCCATATCCTACTGTCCCTGTATTATATTCCTGTATTATCCCTCTATCCTACTGTCCCTGTATTATATTCCTGTATTATATCCCTCTATCCTACTGTCCCTGTATTATACCCCTGTATTATCCCTCTATCCTACTGTCCCTGTATTATATTCCTGTATTATCCCTCTATCCTACTGTCCCTGTATTATATCCCTGTATTATCCCTATATCCTACTGTCCCTGTATTATATCCCTGTATTATCCCTCTATCCTACTGTCTCTGTATTATACTCCTGTATTATCCCTCTATCCTACTGTCCCTGTATTATATCCCTGTATTATCCCTCTATCCTACTGTCCCTGTATTATCCCTCTATCCTACTGTCCCTGTATTATACCCCTGTAATATCCCTCTATCCTACTGTCCCTGTATTATCCCTATATCCTACTGTCCCTGTATTATATCCCTGTATTATCCCTATATCCTACTGTCTCTGTATTATATCCCTATATCCTACTGTCCCTGTATTATATCCCTGTAGTATCCCTATATCCTACTGTCTCTGTATTATATCCCTATATCCTACTGTCCCTGTATTATATCCCTGTATTATCCCTATATCCTACTGTCTCTGTATTATATCCCTATATCCTACAGTCCCTGTATTATATCCCTGTATTATCCCTCTATCCTACTGTCTCTGTATTATATCCCTGTATTATCCCCATATCCTACTGTCCCTGTATTATATCCCTGTATTATCCCTCTATCCTACTGTCCCTGTATTATATTCCTGTATTATCCCCATATCCTACTGTCCCTGTATTATATCCCTGTATTATCCCTCTGTCCTACTGTCCCTGTATTATATCCCTGTATTATCCCTATATCCTACTGTCCCTGTATTATACCCCTGTATTATCCCTATATCCTACTGTCCCTGTATTATATCCCTGTATTATCCCTCTATCCTACTGTCCCTGTATTATATTCCTGTATTATCCCCATATCCCACTGTCCCTGTATTATATCCCTGTATTATCCCTCTATCCTACTGTCCCTGTATTATATCCCTGTATTATCCCTCTGTCCTACTGTCCCTGTATTATATCCCTGTATTATCCCTCTGTCCTACTGTCCCTGTATTATAGCCCTGTATTATCCCTCTATCCTACTGTCCCTGTATTATAGCCCTGTATTATCCCTCTATCCTACTGTCCCTGTATTATATCCCTGTATTATCCCTCTATCCTACTGTCCCTGTATTATATCCCTGTATTATCCCTCTGTCCTACTGTCCCTGTATTATATCCCTGTATTATCCCTCTATCCTACTGTCCCTGTATTATATCCCTGTATTATCCCCATATCCTACTGTCCCTGTATTATCCCTCTATCCTACTGTCCCTGTATTATATCCCTGTAGTATCCCTCTATCCTACTGTCCCTGTATTATATCCCTGTATTATCCCCATATCCTACTGTCCCTGTATTATATCCCTGTATTATCCCTATATCCTACTGTCTCTGTATTATATCCCTATATCCTACTGTCCCTGTATTATATCCCTGTATTATCCCTCTATCCTACTGTCCCTGTATTATATCCCTGTATTATCCCCATATCCTACTGTCCCTTGTATTATCCCTCTATCCTACTGTCCCTGTTTTATATCCCTGTATTATCCCTCTATCCTACTGTCCCTGTATTATATCCCTGTATTATCCCTCTATCCCACTGTCCCTGTATTATATCCCTGTATTATCCCCATATCCTACTGTCCCTGTATTATACCCCTGTATTATCCGCATATCCTACTGTCCCTGTATTATCCCTCTATCCTACTATCCCTGTATTATATCCCTGTATTATCCCTCTATCCTACTGTCCCTGTATTATATACCTGTATTATCCCCATATCCTACTGTCCCCGTATTATTCCTCTATCCTACTGTCCCGGTATAATATCCCTGTATTATCACCATATCCTACTGTCCCTGTATTATCCCTCTATCCTACTGTCCCTGTATTATATCCCTGTATTATCCCCATATCCTACTGTCCCTGTATTATATCCCTGTATTATCCCTCTATCTTACTGTCCTTGTATTATATCCCTGTATTATCCCTCTATCCTACTGTCCCTGTATTATATCCCTGTATTATCCCTCTATCCTACTGTCCCTGTATTATATCCCTGTATTATCCCTCTATCCTACTATCCCTGTATTATATCCCTGTATTATCCCTCTATCCTACTGTCCCTGTATTATATCCCTTTATTATCCCTATATCCTACTGTCCCTGTATTATATCCTTGTATTATCCCTCTATCCTACTGTCCCTGTATTATATCCCTGTATTATCCCTCTATCCTACTGTCCCTGTATTATATCCCTGTATTATCCCTCTATCCTACTGTCCCTGTATTATATCCCTGTATTATCCCCATATCCTACTGTCCCTGTATTATATCCCTGTATTATCCCTCTATCCTACTGTCCCTGTATTATATCCCTGTAGTATCCCTCTATCCTACTGTCCCTGTATTATATCCCTGTATTATCCCCATATCCTACTGTCCCTGTATTATATTCCTGTATTATCCCTCTATCCTACTGTCCCTGTATTATATTCCTGTATTATATCCCTCTATCCTACTGTCCCTGTATTATACCCCTGTATTATCCCTCTATCCTACTGTCCCTGTATTATACCCCTGTATTATCCCTCTATCCTACTGTCCCTGTATTATACTCCTGTATTATCCCTCTATCCTACTGTCCCTGTATTATATCCCTGTATTATCCCTATATCCTACTGTCCCTGTATTATATCCCTGTATTATCCCTCTATCCTACTGTCTCTGTATTATACTCCTGTATTATCCCTCTATCCTACTGTCCCTGTATTTTATCCCTGTATTATCCCTCTATCCTACTGTCCCTGTATTATACCCCTGTATTATCCCTCTATCCTACTGTCCCTGTATTATCCCTATATCCTACTGTCCCTGTATTATATCCCTGTATTATCCCTCTATCCTACTGTCCCTGTATTATACCACTGTATTATCCCTCTATCATACTGTCCCTGTATTATACTCCTGTATTATCCCTCTATCCTACTGTCCCTGTATTATATCCCTGTATTATCCCTCTATCCTACTGTCCCTGTATTATATCCCTGTATTATCCCTCTATCTTACTGTCCCTGTATTATACCCCTGTATTATCCCTCTATCCTACTGTCCCTGTATTAAACCCCTGTATTATCCCTCTATCCTACTGTCCCTGTATTATCCCTATATCCTACTGTCCCTGTATTATATCCCTGTATTATCCCTCTATCCTACTGTCCCTGTATTATACAACTGTATTATCCCTCTATCATACTGTCCCTGTATTATACTCCTGTATTATCCCTCTATCCTACTGTCCCTGTATTATATCCCTGTATTATCCCTCTATCCTACTGTCCCTGTATTATATCCCTGTATTATCCCTCTATCCTACTGTCCCTGTATTATCCCTCTATCCTACTGTCCCTGTATTATATACCTGTATTATCCCCATATCCTACTGTCCCTGTATTATCCCTCTATCCTACTGTCCCGGTATAATATCCCTGTATTATCACCATATCCTACTGTCCCTGTATTATCCCTCTATCCTACTGTCCCTGTATTATATCCCTGTATTATCCCCATATCCTACTGTCCCTGTATTATATCCCTGTATTATCCCTCTATCCTGTCCCTGTATTATATCCCTGTATTATCCCTCTATCCTACTGTCCCTGTATTATATCCCTGTATTATCCCTCTATCCTACTATCCCTGTATTATATCCCTGTATTATCCCTCTATCCTACTGTCCCTGTATTATATCCCTTTATTATCCCTATATCCTACTGTCCCTGTATTATATCCCTGTATTATCCCTCTATCAAACTGTCCCTGTATTATATCCCTGTATTATCCCTCTATCCTACTGTCCCTGTATTATATCCCTGTATTATCCCCATATCCTACTGTCCCTGTATTATCCCTCTATCCTACTGTCCCTGTATTATATCCCTGTAGTATACCTCTATCCTACTGTCCCTGTATTATATCACTGTATTATCCCTCTATCCTACTGTCCCTGTATTATATCCCTGTATTATCCCCATATCCTACTGTCCCTGTATTATATCCCTGTATTATCCCTCTATCCTACTGTCCCTGTATTATATCCCTGTAGTATCCCTCTATCCTACTGTCCCTGTATTATATCCCTGTATTATCCCCATATCCTACTGTCCCTGTATTATATTCCTGTATTATCCCTCTATCCTACTGTCCCTGTATTATATTCCTGTATTATATCCCTCTATCCTACTGTCCCTGTATTATACCCCTGTATTATCCCTCTATCCTACTGTCCCTGTATTATACCCCTGTATTATCCCTCTATCCTACTGTCCCTGTATTATACTCCTGTATTATCCCTCTATCCTACTGTCCCTGTATTATATCCCTGTATTATCCCTATATCCTACTGTCCCTGTATTATATCCCTGTATTATACCTCTATCCTACTGTTTCTGTATTATACTCCTGTATTATCCCTCTATCCTACTGTCCCTGTATTATATCCCTGTATTATCCCTCTATCCTACTGTCCCTGTATTATCCCTCTATCCTACTGTCCCTGTATTATACCCCTGTATTATCCCTCTATCCTACTGTCCCTGTATTATCCCTATATCCTACTGTCCCTGTATTATATCCCTGTATTATCCCTATATCATACTGTCTCTGTATTATATCCCTATATCCTACTGTCCCTGTATTATATCCCTGTATTATCCTACTGTCCCTGTATTATATCCCTGTATTATCCCTATATCCTACTGTCCCTGTATTATATCCCTGTATTATCCCTATATCCTACTGTCTCTGTATTATATCCCTATATCCCACTGTCCCTGTATTATATCCCTGTATTATCCCTCTATCCTACTGTCCCTGTATTATATCCCTGTATTATCCCCATATCCTACTGTCCCTGTATTATATCCCTGTATTATCCCTCTATCCTACTGTCCCTGTATTATATCCCTGTATTATCCCTATATCCTACTGTCCCTGTATTATCCCTATATCCTACTGTCCCTGTATTATATCCCTGTATTATCCCTCTATCCTACTGTCCCTGTATTATATTCCTGTATTATCCCCATATCCCACTGTCCCTGTATTATATCCCTGTATTATCCCTCTATCCTACTGTCCCTGTATTATATCCCTGTATTATCCCTCTGTCCTACTGTCCCTGTATTATATCCCTGTATTATCCCTCTGTCCTACTGTCCCTGTATTATATCCCTGTATTATCCCTCTGTCCTACTGTCCCTGTATTATAGCCCTGTATTATCCCTCTATCCTACTGTCCCTGTATTATATCCCTTTATTATCCCTCTATCCTACTGTCCCTGTATTATATCCCTGTATTATCCCTCTGTCCTACTGTCCCTGTATTATATCCCTGTATTATCCCTCTATCCTACTGTCCCTGTATTATATCCCTGTATTATCCCCATATTCTACTGTCCCTGTATTATCCCTCTATCCTACTGTCCCTGTATTATATCCATGTAGTATCCCTCTATCCTACTGTCCCTGTATTATATCCCTGTATTATCCCCATATCCTACTGTCCCTGTATTATACCCCTGTATTATCCGCATATCCTACTGTCCCTGTATTATCCCTCTATCCTACTGTCCCTGTATTATATCCCTGTATTATCCCTCTATCCTACTGTCCCTGTATTATATCCCTGTATTATCCCCATATCCTACTGTCCCTGTATTATCCCTCTATCCTACTGTCCCTGTTTTATATCCCTGTATTATCCCTCTATCCTACTGTCCCTGTATTATATCCCTGTATTATCCCCATATCCTACTGTCCCTGTATTATACCCCTGTATTATCCGCATATCCTACTGTCCCTGTATTATCCCTCTATCCTACTGTCCCTGTATTATATACCTGTATTATCCCCATATCCTACTGTCCCTGTATTATCCCTCTATCCTACTGTCCCGGTATAATATCCCTGTATTATCACCATATCCTACTGTCCCTGTATTATCCCTCTATCCTACTGTCCCTGTATTATATCCCTGTATTATCCCCATATCCTACTGTCCCTGTATTATATCCCTGTATTATCCCTCTATCTTACTGTCCTTGTATTATATCCCTGTATTATCCCTCTATCCTACTGTCCCTGTATTATATCCCTGTATTATCCCTCTATCCTACTGTCCCTGTATTATATCCCTGTATTATCCCTCTATCCTACTATCCCTGTATTATCCCTCTATCCTACTGTCCCTGTATTATATCCCTTTATTATCCCTATATCCTACTGTCCCTGTATTATATCCCTGTATTATCCCTCTATCAAACTGTCCCTGTATTATATCCCTGTATTATCCCTCTATCCTACTGTCCCTGTATTATATCCCGGTATTATCCCCATATCCTACTGTCCCTGTATTATATCCCTGTATTATCCCTCTATCCTACTGTCCCTGTATTATATCCCTGTAGTATCCCTCTATCCTACTGTCCCTGTATTATATCCCTGTATTATCCCCATATCCTACTGTCCCTGTATTATATTCCTGTATTATCCCTCTATCCTACTGTCCCTGTATTATATTCCTGTATTATATCCCTCTATCCTGCTGTCCCTGTATTATACCCCTGTATTATCCCTCTATCCTACTGTCCCTGTATTATATTCCTGTATTATCCCTCTATCCTACTGTCCCTTTATTATATCCCTGTATTATCCCTATATCCTACTGTCCCTGTATTATATCCCTGCATTATCCCTCTATCCTACTGTCTCTGTATTATACTCCTGTATTATCCCTCTATCCTACTGTCCCTGTATTATATCCCTGTATTATCCCTCTATCCTACTGTCCCTGTATTATCCCTCTATCCTACTGTCCCTGTATTATACCCCTGTATTATCCCTCTATCCTACTGTCCCTGTATTATCCCTATATCCTACTGTCCCTGTATTATATCCCTGTATTATCCCTATATCCTACTGTCTCTGTATTATATCCCTATATCCTACTGTCCCTGTATTATATCCCTGTATTATCCCTATATCCTACTGTCTCTGTATTATATCCCTATATCCTACTGTCCCTGTATTATATCCCTGTATTATCCCTATATCCTACTGTCTCTGTATTATATCCCTATATCCTACTGTCCCTGTATTATATCCCTGTATTATCCCTCTATCCTACTGTCTCTGTATTATATCCCTGTATTAT
Organism: Pseudophryne corroboree; assembly: GCF_028390025.1. Classification (NCBI taxonomy): domain Eukaryota; kingdom Metazoa; phylum Chordata; class Amphibia; order Anura; family Myobatrachidae; genus Pseudophryne; species Pseudophryne corroboree. The sequence goes on along the minus strand of NC_086447.1, from coordinate 3,793,706 downwards.
CCCCATATCCTACTGTCCCTGTATTATATCCCTGTATTATCCCTCTATCCTACTGTCCCTGTATTATATCCCTGTATTATCCCCATATCCTACTGTCCCTGTATTATATCCCTGTATTATCCCTCTGTCCTACTGTCCCTGTATTATATCCCTGTATTATCCCTATATCCTACTGTCCCTGTATTACACCCCTGTATTATCCCTATATCCTACTGTCCCTGTATTATATCCCTGTATTATCCCTCTATCCTACTGTCCCTGTATTATATTCCTGTATTATCCCCATATCCCACTGTCCCTGTATTATATCTCTGTATTATCCCTCTATCCTACTGTCCCTGTATTATATCCCTGTATTATCCCTCTGTCCTACTGTCCCTGTATTATATCCCTGTATTATCCCTCTGTCCTACTGTCCCTGTATTATAGCCCTGTATTATCCCTCTATCCTACTGTCCCTGTATTATATCCCTGTATTATCCCTCTATCCTACTGTCCCTGTATTATATCCCTGTATTATCCCTCTATCCTACTGTCCCTGTATTATATCCCTGTATTATCCCTCTGTCCTACTGTCCCTGTATTATATCCCTGTATTATCCCTCTATCCTACTGTACCTGTATTATATCCCTGTATTATCCCCATATCCTACTGTCCCTGTATTATCCCTCTATCCTACTGTCCCTGTATTATATCCCTGTAGTATCCCTCTATCCTACTGTCCCTGTATTATATCCCTGTATTATCCCCATATCCTACTGTCCCTGTATTATATCCCTGTATTATCCCTATATCCTACTGTCTCTGTATTATATCCCTATATCCTACTGTCCCTGTATTATATCCCTGTATTATCCCTCTATCCTACTGTCCCTGTATTATATCCCTGTATTATCCCCATATCCTACTGTCCCTGTATTATCCCTCTATCCTACTGTCCCTGTTTTATATCCCTGTATTATCCCTCTATCCTACTGTCCCTGTATTATATCCCTGTATTATCCCTCTATCCTTCTGTCCCTGTATTATATCCCTGTATTATCCCCATATCCTACTGTCCCTGTATTATACCCCTGTATTATCCGCATATCCTACTGTCCCTGTATTATCCCTCTATCCTACTATCCCTGTATTATATCCCTGTATTATCCCTCTGTCCTACTGTCCCTGTATTATATCCCTGTATTATCCCTCTGTCCTACTGTCCCTGTATTATAGCCCTGTATTATCCCTCTATCCTACTGTCCCTGTATTATATCCCTTTATTATCCCTCTATCCTACTGTCCCTGTATTATATCCCTGTATTATCCCTCTGTCCTACTGTCCCTGTATTATATCCCTGTATTATCCCTCTATCCTACTGTCCCTGTATTATATCCCTGTATTATCCCCATATCCTACTGTCCCTGTATTATCCCTCTATCCTACTGTCCCTGTATTATATCCATGTAGTATCCCTCTATCCTACTGTCCCTGTATTATATCCCTGTATTATCCCCATATCCTACTGTCCCTGTATTATACCCCTGTATTATCCGCATATCCTACTGTCCCTGTATTATCCCTCTAT